>NC_057861.1:259124796-259424796 GCF_019393635.1 Dromiciops gliroides
CAAAGAAAAATGGGAAGTGGTCACAAGCTCAGAAAGAACTCATGGAGGTGCTCAAATAGGAGTTTAAAAATCACATAAGAAAGCTAGAAGAAAGATTCGGAAAAGAAATGTGAGTGGTGCAAGAGAATTATGATGAAAGAGTCAATAGCTTTGTAAGAAAATAATAGGGGTATTGGGACTTCCAGGGGCCCCAAAACAGCACCCACCTGAAAGCTTTGTTCCTGCCAGAGGACCCGTTCTTTGGGCTCTGACATCAGCATGACTGTGCCAAACTACACTCAAATCCAGTGAACCAATAGATTTGAGTGATGCTAGCCAATGATCTTTGAACAATGTTTATGAGTGGGCTCTGGTCCTGCCCTCAGCCAGCTTGCACAGACTCTTGTTCTCTCTTTGGCAGGGGAACAGGGTGAGTGCAAATTCAGCCCTCTAGGGTTCCCCATTTCCTCTCTTCTCTAGACTTTCCTATCTTTCAGAGCCATGTGCACTCTCTTTACTAATATTTAATATACTTTAATAAATCCTTAATGCCCCAAATTGGTTCAGTAGCCTCTAATTTCTAAGTAACAAATATATGATAAACCCTAGCTAATTTTCCCTACACTTGGGACAGTAATAGGCTACCATACATTTAATTTTAAAATATCACAGCTTGGAAAAAGAATACAGTTGCTTAAAAAGTAGAATTGGTCAAATAAAAAAGTAGTTACAAAAATCCACTGATGAAAACAACTTCTTAAAAAGTATTATTAGCTAAAATGAAAAGGAAGTACAAAAGTTAACCGAAGAAAGTAACTCCTTAAAAATTAGAATTGGACAAGTGGAAGATAATAAATATAAAACATAAAGAATCAATCAAACAAATTCAAAATAATGAAAAAAATAGAAGAATATGTAAAATACCTCATTGGAAAAACAGCTGACCAGGAAAGTAGATGAAGGAAATACAATGTGAGAATCACTGGACTACCTGAAAGCCATAATCAAAGGGAGGACCTAGACAACATCTTTCAAGAAATTATCAAGGAAAACTACCCTGATATTCTGGAACCAGAGGGCAAAATAAGCATTGAAAGAACCCACCAATCACCTCCGGAAAGGTATCCCGAAATAAAAACTCCAAGGAACATCATAGCCAAATTACAAAATTTACAGATCAGGACAAGGAAAAAATACTGAAAGTAGTCAGAAATAAACAATTCACAGGGAGCCACAATCAGAGTTACAGATGACTTAGCAATAATAAAGGAAAGGCGGTCATGAAACATGATATTACATAAGGCAAAGGAGCTAGGACTACAAACAAGAATCACCTGCCTGGTAAAATGAAACATTATTTCAAGGGTTGAAAATGGTGATTCAATGAAATACAAGCATTTCAAGTTTTCATAAGAAGACCAGAATTGAACAAAATATTTTTATCTCAAATATCAAGAGCCAAGAGAAATTTTAAAATGGAAAAAGGGGAAAGAAGACATAAGGGATTTAATGGAGCTGAACTCTTCACATATGAAGATGATACTTGTAATTCTTAAAAATTGTACCACTATTAGTACAGCTAGAAGGAATATACATAGGCACAGCATATAGGTATAAGGTGGATTTGAGGGAATGTAATAAAAATAATTAAGGGATGAGAAAGAGGAGAACTGTGGTTGTAGAAGGGAGAGGTAGAATAAGTTGTTATTTCACATGGAATTGAAAAAAACAGTGGAGAGAAAGATGAGAAAGTCGTCAACAGGTATCACTTGACACTCTCATTAATATTGGTGCAAAGAAGGAATAATATATATATACTCAGTTGAATATAGAAAATGATCTTACCTGATAGGAAAGTAGGAGGGTAGGAAATTAAGTAAATCTTATGGGGGGGGGGGAGTCTGACTGAAGAAAGGATGAACCAGGGGAAGCAGTACATGGATGGAAGATGGAAAGGTTAAAGGAAGAAGAGGACAAATTGGAGGAAAAATAAGATGGAGGGAGATACATAGTAATCATAACTGTAAATGGGAATGTGATGAACTCTCCCATAAAACAAAAGTTTATAGCAGAATGGATAAAAAATAACCAGAATCCAGCAATATTGTGTTTACAAGAAACACACTTGAATCAGAGAGACATAAAGACAGTAAAGGTAAGGTGCTGGAGCAGAATCTCTTATGCTTCAGCTGAAGTCAAAAAAGCAAGGGTAGCAATCCTGATCTCAGACAAAGTAAAAGCA
Organism: Dromiciops gliroides; assembly: GCF_019393635.1. Lineage (NCBI taxonomy): Eukaryota > Metazoa > Chordata > Mammalia > Microbiotheria > Microbiotheriidae > Dromiciops > Dromiciops gliroides. Next base: position 259,127,018 of record NC_057861.1, read on the forward strand.
AAAATAGAACTAATTTAAAAATGTAAGGAAGGAAACTACATCTTGCTAAAAGTTACCATAGACAATGAAATAAAATTAATATTAAACACATATACACCAAGTGGTATAGCAGGTATCAGATTGGCAAATAAGACAAAAAAAGGAAAATGATAAATGCACTATTGGCAGTTTTGTGAGCAGAACCAATCATTCTGGAGAGCAATTTGGTACTATTCCCAAAGGGAAACCAAATTCTGCATATTCTTTGATCCAGCAATACCACTATTAGGTCTGTAGCCCACAGAGAACATAAAAAAGGGGAAAGGAACTACATGTGCAAATATATTTATGGCAAAATATTGGAAACTGAGGGGATGCCCATCAATTGGGGAATGGCTGAATAAACTGGGGTATATGAATGTAATGGAATACTATTGTGCAATAAGAAATGATGTGCATATAGATTTTAGAAAAACCTAGAAAGACTTGTAGAAACTGATGCAAAGTGAAATGAGAAGAACCAGGAAAACATTGTATATGCTATCAACGACATTGTGTGATGATTAACTATGAATGACTCAGCTTTTCTCAGCAACACAATGATCCAAGACAAGTAAAAAAGACTCACAAAGGAAAATGCTAGTCACATCCAGATAAAGAACTAATGAACCCTGAATGCAGATTGAAGTATACTTTTTTCACTTATTTATTCTTTTTTTGTTTTTTCTCCTTTTGCTCTATTTCTTCTTTCACAAATGTGACTAGTATGGACATATGTTTTACATGATAGTACATGTATAACTTATGTCAAATTGCCTACCATTTTAGGAAGAGGGAAGGAGGGAAAGGAGGGAGAAAAAATTGGAACTAAAATCTTGTAAAAATGAGTGCTAAAGGGGCAGCTAGGTGGCACAATGGATAGAACACTGGCCCTGGAGTCAGGAGTACCTGGGTTTGGGTCCGGCGTCAGACACTTAATGCTTACTGGCTGTGTGACCCTGGGCAAGTCACTTAACCCCAATTGCCTCATATACACACACAAAAAAAGAATGCTAAAAATTATCTTGATATATAATTGGGGAAAAATCAAATAATAATTTTTAAAAATGATATTGCTAGAGCCAAGGAGAATATTAGAATCAATCACTCAATAAGCATTTATTAAGCACTGACTATATGCCTGGCACTGTGCTAAGCATTGGGGAAACAAAGAAAGGCAAAAAAGACTATCTGCTCTCAAAGAGCTCACAATCTAATGGAGGAGACAATATGTAAACAATTATGTACAAACAGGCTGTTGTTCATTTTTCATTTTTGAAGAGTACCAATGATATCACAGTATGATTTCTTGCCTTGAACATTAACTGGATTTAAGTGAGGCAGAGTTGAACAAAATTGTTGGTCTTTGTCTAATCAAGCTCTAAGTGCTCCACAGCAACTGGTTCTGCCTCCTGCATGGCAGTTGGACAAATGGTTCTCATCTGCCCATTCTTCTAAGGGAAGTCTTCATCTACTTGGAAAATCTACCTAACTCAATGATGGGTTTAAAGTCTATTGTTCCACTCAACTTGGTTTAGCCTGGGGTATATGGGGTGTTCAGGGAAGGCTAGCACCTCTGGTGTGAGAACTTGCCAAGCCCTTTTTCTTTTTCTTTCTTTCTTTCTTTTTTTGTGGGGCAATGAGGGTTAAGTGACTTGCCCAGGGTCACACAGCTAGTAAGTGTGAAATGTCTGAGACAAGATTTTAACTTAGATCCTCCTAAATCCAGGGCCGTTGCTTTATTTACTGTACCACCTAGCTGCCCCCATTGACAAGCCCTTTTTCAAAGCTGCTTATCACCATTGGTGTCCACCTGTCACCCAACTCTCATCTGTAGCACCAAGATGCTGAATTATGTGTAGAGCCACAATGTGGTAAAATGTCTCATCAGACAAACAGGTTATGCACAAGACAAATAGAAAATAATTACCAGAAGGAAGGCACTAGTATTAAGAATACTTAGGAAAGTCTTCTTATAGAATAGAGATGTTGAAAAGAAAGAAAATACAGCTAGAAAATCAAATTAAGTCCTTTGGAGGGAAAGGCTTCATATCTCCAAAGTCCCTATTGGGAAAGATGTGGACCCAGAGATGGCAGTGGGCAAATAAAATGGTATGGCAAAGGAGTTATTTAACAAGGGAATGAAGTCTTGGAAATGAACATACTAGGCATGGAGGAGGAGTTGCTGGACAATATTCCTCAGCGAAAAACATACTTCTTCTTACAAGTATAATATATTGAACAAGCTAAAAAGAATTATTTCTTAAATGTTCTAAAATGGAACCCAGTCCATATAACATCAGAGCTTCTGTTCTAGGCAAATAATTCTAATAGAGTTTAAAAAACAACTGATCATACATTGTTTAAGAAACAACTCTCTATGCAGAGTATTTTGACATCCAGGAAATAAACACTGGCTAATTTCACTAGGTTCTAAAACAAATTAACCCATCTTTAACTAAAATAATGCATTAGGTCTAAAAGAAATGTAGTCATCATTTAAATGGGCATTCTATTCAAGGTAAACCCAGATCAAAGACTGTGCCTTGATTTATAGCCAATGGTATTATCTCCCCAAATATGAGAAATTGAGAATTCAAAGAATAAATAAATATTCCAGTATTCTAATTTCCAACAATACAATGTTTTAAAATGCATGGTAATAGCCCTTCATCATGATTCTATTTGAAATTACATTTCTTTGTTCATACTTTCCCCCTGGCTGCTAGTGCCATTAGTATAATCATTTAAAAAGTAAAATCTTTAGTCAACATGTATATATTTATCTCCATAAAGTCTAAAAACAGTTTGATTTCCCTACTGCAATGGGTTTGATATCATCCAAACATAGTCTGCCTGTACCACACCTCCTCTCTGTCTTCTTGTACTTCACACAATTCTATGTTCTGGCATGATTTTTATATTGTTATAAAAATACCCTTTTTGGGAACAATTTCCCTTTTGTTTTATTGATGGTAAAGCAGGAAATCTGTAATATTTTAAATAGTCTCCTAATAAAGTAACATATTGAAGTAGTATTTTTTTTTAATTTTAGGGATGGAAATACTCATCAGATTTAATTATCAATCAGTTCCACAAAATGGGAAATCTACAAACCAGGTTCATTTTATAATTAGCCAGTATTGTTTTATGACTCTAATTAATATATTTTTTTTGCTTGCCTCCCTCTGCTAAACTAGTGAAATTACAAGTTGGTTGCAGAGAAGGAAAAATGTTAAAATGTTTCTCCTGCTGAGGCCAAGCAATTTTTGTGACTGAAGGGTATGTAACCTGCAGAGGAAGCATAAGTTGCTGGGCTTCTGGAAAAGCATTTGGTTCCAGTAACAATCCATATCACCAGTTTGCAGCATGTAAAAATTACTCATATTTAGCTCCAGTGAATAAGGAAGCAATTTTTAAATCTCAGAAGTTTGGTTAAAGAAGTTGAAACATCTGGATTCTCTGTGTCTATTATCAGTGACAGATATATTTATGTTTCTACTGAAAATTTTAAAACACCATATTACAATCAGCAATCATTTGTATCTTATTTGAAGAATACAGAAGGGCCAAAGCATTGAAAACACAATCTCAAGAACAAATTAAAAATACTATCCTTGTTTTTTTAGAACTTTTTCACTTAGACTTCCCAAATGTCGGTAAGATCATATGAAAGGCATTTCAAAGCCTTATATTACATATAGTTCACGAGTTATTTCATTATCACATATTCATGTACTAACTATAAAAAGTAGTGTTCATTTGTTATGCAAAACAGTTTTTATTACTGAAGATCTGCATTCTGATATTATGAATGTACCAATTGCTTTATGGACTATTTTTACTTCCATTGGCAAAATTAAAAAATGTCATTTAAATAAATTATTGTGAGTAGTACTGAGATATGACTTTTGCATTTCTCAAAAACAGTTGGCAGACTTGGTACTGACTTGTTATAGTCCATTCCAGATTGATTATGAATATGCAATCAATTACATGGCCCACCAAAAAAGAATATTCAGAAAAAAATATCATTATGAAAACACCTTCAATTTAGATATCAACACTAATTGCTAAGGGTGAAGTAAAAGAGCAATGCTATAAACAAAATAATAAGAACATACAAATTAAACCTGCATATAGTTTTAATATTTTTTTACTTCATTATAAAAATGTGAAGAAATATATGAAGAATTCAATAACAAAAATCACATTGACACTGACTATAATAACTGTATCCAGAAGTTTAACCATTGAAATTAGTTAACATAATAAGAAAACCAAAAGAACCAAGAAAATCGCTTAGTCAGCAACACCTGCCTTATTAGTTAGAGAGAGATGGCTGCCAAAGGCAACATCTGTTTAGAATATAAACTCATTTGTAAAGTCTGGTTTGTAAAAATAATTCATGGTCATGAGCAATATTGACTTATAAAATAAAGAAAAAGCATTAGATGATAAATTCCATCTAAAGAACCCTGGTATTATATTTAACTAAATGAGTACATACCTAAGGCATAAAAAGATGAAACTAGAAGAATGAAAATATTACAAAAATTAACAATATTTGCAAAATAATTAAAACCTACGTTTTTCTCCAACAAGAACATGGGAACCACTATACTTAGATGATAACATCATAGTATCAAATTTTATTTTATAGGAGGAAGAAATGGTAATTAAGAGAACAAATAGAGGAAAAACATCTATATTGGACTAAGTTATGTCTTGAATCTCATAAAATTGTGAGAGCACTGAAGGATCAATATACAAAGATCTCTGAAAGGAAAAGTTAACAAAAACATGATCAAATTATTCTGAGACCCAAAAAAGGTAAGATAAAAGAGAAAATTAGTAATTATCAACACTATATGCCTATTTTTATCTGAACACAATCTCTATGAGTCACCTCTCCACAATTCAAGGACATCTTCAATTAAATTCAACAAACATCTCTTAAGTGCCTACTATGTGTCTGGTAAACAGAAAGATGACTGAGTGGAAAAAATGCTGGGCATGGATTCAGGAAGACCTCAGTTCAAATTTGGCCTCAGACACTGACTAGCTGTGTGAACCTGGCAAGTTATTTAGCCTCTGATGTCCTTAATCCACCAGAGAATAAAATGGCAAAACTCTTCAGTACCCTTGCCAAGAAAATACTATGGACATTATGGTCCACAGGGTCATGAAGAGTTGAACATGACTCAATAACAACAAAAAAATAGGCAACAACAAGAACAAGAACAACAACTACTGGAGATACAAAAAGAGGCAAGAGATAGTTCCTCAAGGAACTTACAATATAATAGGGGAAACAACATGAAAACAAATATGTACATAGCAAGCTATGATCAGAATAAACAGGATCAGTATGAACTTATATTAATAGGAAATAAGTAATTGTTCACAAATCATATTCAATAATGTACCTTATTTCTGTCATTTCACAGTTAATTAAAAGATATAAAGAATAAGATCCCATTGTGATTATTGTTTATTATAATTTTTGAAGCTTTTCATTTGGTTCAACAAAATAGCACATTGCAATTCTTTTACATCCAGGTATCTCTTTCTATACATTAAAATAATTTTGTTTACCACTTTGATGAAGGAGATTCATCAGCATCAAGATTGGAAGTTAGATCCTTATGAAAGGCAAGGTCCTTCAGATTCTCCTATATTTAGATGACATTTTAATGGTTGCATCAAACCCTGGATGTTTACCAAGCCTCTAGGAAGTGATTTGTAATCACCTAAAGGAATTTGCCCTAATGATGCAGAAAATCCAAGAAAGAGTGAGCAAGCTTATGAATTACCTTATATATAATTTGTTTGTAATTATTTGTTAGTGGGGGAAAGCCTTCACCAAAGCTGAGGCATTTACTTCCCTTCAAATCAGTTCTTCCTCAAGACAGTGCTAGAATTTTGGGGTTTTTTTCCTCCAACTTCTGAAATGGATCCTTTCTTTGATGTATAAGTGGTCAAATTAAAAATCTTATGAAGAAGTTATTCCATTTTGAAGGCTTTATCACACTTAAATAAGATTCCTGAATGTAATGATTAATTAGGTATCTTACCACTTGTATCAATGGAGATGGTACTGATTAAGTCATACCTTTGCAAGTCTTTTGAAATGGATAGTACACTTTAGCTAGGTTTCACCTGCTAATTTTGCTCCAGCATATGAAGCAACAGAGAGCATCCTTAAAAAGTCAAATGCCATCCTGACTTCCTTCATGTAAAGTAACTAGGTGGCACAGTAAACAGTGCACTGGCCTTGAATTTGGGAGGATCTGAATTTAAATATCACCTCAGTCACTTACTAATTGTATGACCCTGGGCAAATCACTTAACCCCATTGTCTTAAACATCCAGGGACCTCTTCAATCAGCATGAAGCACATTTTGCCACTGGACCCAAATGGCTCAGGAGGAGAGAATGAGGTTGGTAGCCTTGCACAGCCCTCCCTCACTTAAATCAAATTCACTGCCAGTTAAGGCATTATCCTGATGTCATGGTCCTCTTCAAGAATGAAGGGAGGGGGGGAGCCAAGATGGTGGAGAGGAAGCAGCAAACTGCCTGAGCTCTCCTTCTGTTCCCTCAAAAAGAACATTAAATCAAGCCTCTGGATGGATTCTGAAACTACAGAACCTACAAAGGGACAGAGAGACACAGTCCTCCAACCAGAGATAATTTAGAAGACTTCAGGAAAAGGTCGGTCTGACTCAGGCAAAAGGGAGACCCAGTGCAGGGCAGCAACCCAGCGCCAAGGGGGTCGGGGCAAGTCAGCAGGAGCTGTGGGCCACAGCTGAACAACTGAGGCTCCTGGAACCTGGTTCAAAAATCTGGTGGCCAAGAAGGACAGTGGAAAAACCTACCTGCACCAGCCGGGAGGGTGACGAACAGGTCAGGCGGAACGGACACCAGGAGCGGGCTCCTGGCTGGCCGAGCGCACCCAGACAGGAAGTGCAGGGCGGGGGATCTCCACACACCATAAAGGCCCCAGAGTAAAAAGCCAGTCACACAGCACCTATACCCTTGCACAAGAAGCCCAAAAACAGGGATTCTGGTGCCCCGAGAGCAGACCTCAACTTAAAAAATAAATAAATAAGCTGCAATAATGAGTAAGAAGCAAAAAAGAGCACTCTCCATTGAGAGCTTCTGTATCAATAGGGAAGAAGCCAACGCAAACTCAGATGAGGACAATAACGTCAAATTGCCTATATGTGAAGTCTCACGAGGGAAGGAGAATTGGTCTCAGGAACAAAAAGCCTTCCTGGAAGAGTTCAAAAAGGATTTTAAAAATCAATTGAGAGAGGTAGAAGAAAAAATGGGGAGAGAAATGAAAGCAAAACAAGAAAACTATGAAAAAAGAATCAGCAGCTTGGAAAAGGAAGCACAAAGATTGACTAGCCAAATGGGAAAAAAAAGTGCATAATTTCACTGAAGAAAACAATGCCTTAAAAAATTCAGTTGGCCAAATAGAAAAAAAGGTGCATAATCTCATTGAAGAAAACAATGCCTTAAAAAATTCATCTGGCCAAATGGAAAAAAAGTGCATAATCTCATTGAAAAAAAACAGTGCCTTAAAAAATTCACTTGGCCAAATGGAAAAAAGGTACATAATCTTACTGAAGAAAACAATGCTTTAAAAATTAAAATTGGACAGTTGGAAGATAAGGAATCTATGAGACACCAGGAATCAGTCAAGCAGAATCAAAAGAATGAAAAAATAGAAGAAAATGTGAAATACCTCATTGGAAAGACAACTGATCTGGAAAACAGGTCCAGGAGGGACAATTTGAGAATCATTGGACTACCTGAAAGCCATGATCAGAAAAAGAGTCTAGACACCATATTCCAGGAAATTATTAAGGAGAACTGCCCTGATATCATAGAATCAGAGGATAAAATCATCATTGAAAGAATCCACTGATCACCTCCTGAAAGAGACCCCAAAAGGAAAACTCCAAGGAATATTGTAGCCAAATTCCAGAATTATCAGGTGAAGGAGAAAATACTCCAAGCAGCCAGAAAGAAGCAATTTAAATATCATGGAGCCACAGTCAGGATTGCTCAGGACCTGGCAGCTTCAACATTAAAGGACCACAAGTCTTGGAATATGATATTCCGGAAGGCAAAGGAGCTTGGATTGCAGCCGAGAATCTATTACCCAGCAAAAATGTGCATTTTCTTTCAGGGGAAAAGATGGACATTTAATGACATTGGGGACTTTCAATCTTTCCTGGTGAAAAGACCAGAACTGAATAGAAAATTTGATCTCAACATACAAGACTCAAGAGAAGTTTAAAAAGGTAAACAGAGGGGGAGAAGAAAAAAAAAAGGTTACCCTATTAGGTTAAACTGTTTATATCCCTACATGGGAAGATAATACTCATAACTCTTAAGAACTGTAAATGTATTTGGGCAGAGAAAAGGACTTTACATAGAGGGTATAAATATAAATTGTCTTTGATGTGATGATACAAAAAAAAATTTAAGGGGTTAAAAAGGGACTCTCTGGGAGGAGTGGAAAGGGGAGGTGGAAGGGGATGAATTATATCATATCAAGAGGTGGAAAAAAAACCTATTACAATAGAGGGAAAGAAAGTAGGGGTGAACATTGTTTCAACCCTTTTCTCATTAGATTTGATTCAAAGAGGGAATAACATATACGTTCATTGGGATAAAGAAACTTAACTCATTCTTTAGGGAAGCAAAAAGGGAAGGGAAAGGGGGGGACTGATAGAAGGGAGGACAAAAGCAAGGGAGAAAAGGGTAAAGAAAAGAGAGGGGGGTTATAAAAAGGGAAGGCAGATTGGGGGAGGCAGGGGTAAGAAGTAAAATGTTGGTGAGGAGGAATAGGGTGAAAGAAGGGGGGGAAAGTACAAAGGGGGGTAAATAGAATGGAGGCGAATAGACAGTCAGTAATAATAACTGTGAATGTGAATGGGATGAACTCTGCTATAAAACGGAAGTGAATTGCAGAGTGGATTAAAAACCAGAACCCTACAATATGCTGTTTACAAGAAATACATTTGAAGCAGAGAGATACACACAGAGTAAAGGTAAAAGGCTGGAGTAGAATATATTATGTTTCAGCTAAAGTAAAAAAAGCAGGGGTAGCAATCCTTATCTCAGACAAAGTGCAGGCAAAAATAGATCTCATTAAAAAAGATAAGGAAGGAAATTACTTCTTGCTTAAAGGTACTATAGATAATGAAGTAATATCAATATTGAATATGTATGCGCCAAGTGGTATAGCATCCAAGTTCTTAGAGGAGAAGTTAAATGAGTTACAAGAGGAATTAGACAGTAATACTATACTAGTGGGAGATCTGAATCTCCCCCTCTCAGAATTAGATAAATCTAGCCAAAAAATAAATAAGAAAGAAGTGAAAGAGGTGAATAGATTACTAGAAAAGTTAGACATGATAGATATCTGGAGAAAATTGAATGGGGATAGAAAGGAATATACCTTTTTCTCAGCAGTACATGGCACATTTTCAAAAATTGACCATGTAATAGGGCACAAAAACATCATAGTTAAATGTAGAAAGGTAGAAATAGTAAATGCATCCTTTTCAGATCATGATGTAATAAAAATTACATGTAAGAAACAGCCAGGGAAAAGTAGAATGAAAATCTATTGGAAACTAAATAATTTCATTCTAAAGAATGAATGGGCCAAACAAGAAATCATAGAAATAATCAATAACTATATCCAAGAAAATGACAATAATGAGACAACATACCAAAATCTATGGGATGCAACCAAAGCAGTGCTTAGGGGAAAATTTATAGCTCTAAATGCTTATATGAATAAAAAAGAGAAAGAGGAGATTAATGAATTGGGCATGCAACTTAAAAAGCTAGAAAAAGAACAAATTAGAAATCCCCAATTAGATACTAAATTAGAGATCCTGAAAAACAAAGGAGAAATTAATAAGATTGAAAGCAAAAAACTATAGAATTAATCAATAAAACTAAGAGCTGGTTTTATGAAAAAACCAATAAAATAGATAAAATACTGGGTTAATTTGATTAAAAAAAAGAAAGAAGAAAACAAAATTACCCGTATCAAAAAAGAAAAAGGGGAAGTTACCACCAATGAAATGGAAATTAAATCACTAATTAGGAATTATTTTGCCCAACTGTATGCCAATAAATTTGACAATCTAAGTGAAATGGATGAATATTTAGAAAAATACAAACTGCCCAGGTTAATTGAAGAAGAAATAAAATCCTTAAATAAACCCATATCAGAAAAAGAAATTGAACAAGCCATTAATGAACTCCCTAAGAAAAAATCCCCAGGGCCAGATGGGTTTAGGGGTGAATTTTACCAAAGATTTAAAGAACAATTAATTCCAATATTAAACAAATTATTTGGAAAAAAGTTGAAGAAGGAGTTCTACCAAATTCATTTTATGACACAAATATGGTGGTGATAGCAAAAACAGAGAAAGAAAATTATAGACCAATTTCCCTAATGAATATTGATGCTAAAATCTTAAATAAGATATTAGCAAGGAGATTACAGCAAATGATCACCAGGATAATACACTATGACCAGGTGGGATTTATACCAGGAATGCAGGGCTGGTTTAACATTAGGAAAACTATTAACACAACCAACCACATCAATAAGAAAACCAACCCAAATCATATGATTATCTCAATAGATGCAGAGAAAGCTTTTGACAATATACAACACCCATTCCTAATAAAAACACTGGAGAGTTTAGGAATAGGGGGAGCTTTCCTTAAAATAATAAACAGTATCTACCTAAAGCCATCAGCAAGTATTATATGCAGTGGAGATAAATTAGAGGCCTTCCCAATAAGATCAGGGGTGAAACAGGGATGTCCATTATCACCCCTATTTTTTAATATTGTACTAGAAATGTTAGCTTTAGCAATCAGAGAAGAGAAAGGAATTAAAGGAATTAGAATAGGCAAGGAGGAAACAAAACTATCACTCTTTGCAGATGATATGATGGTATACATAAGGAATCCTCGAGAATCAAGTCAAAAATTACTTGAAACAATTAACAACTTTAGCAAAGTAGCAGGATATAAAATAAATCCACATAAATCATCAGCATTTCTATACATGACCAACAAAGTCCAGCAGCAAGAGATAGAAAGAGAAATTCCATTTAAAGTAACAGTAGATAATATAAAATACTTGGGAGTCTACTTGCCAAGACAAACCCAGGAACTCTATGAACACAACTACCAAATACTCTTCACACAAATCAAATCAGATCTAAATAATTGGAAAGATATCAATTGCTCATGGATAGGCAGAACTAATATAGTAAAAATGACAGTACTGCCTAAATTAATTTACTTATTCAGTGCCATACCAATCAGACTACCTAAAAATTATTTTATAGAACTAGAAAGAATAATAACAAAATTCATCTGGTAAAACAAAAAATCAAGAATATCGAGGGAAATAATGAAAAAAAAATTCACAGGAAGGTGGGTTAGCGGTACCAAACCTGGAGCTCTACTATAAAGCGGCAGTCATCAAAACTATCTGGTACTGGCTAAAAAATAGAGTGGTAGATCAATGGAATAGGCTAGGCTCAGGAAATGCAGTAGTAAATGACACTAGTAATGTAGTGTTTGATAAACCCAGAGACTCCAGCTTCTGGGATAGGAACTCAGTATTTGACAAAAACTGCTGGGAAAACTGGAAGATAGTATGGCAGAAATTAGGCATAGACCAACATCTTACACCTTATACTAAAATAAGGTCAAAATGGATACACAATTTAGACATAAGAGGTAATACCATAGGTAAATTAGGAGAGAAAGGAATAGTCTACCTATCAGATCTTTGGAAAGGAAAACAGTTTTTGACCAAACAAGAGATAGAGTATATTATAAAATGCAAAGTGGATGATTTTGATTACATTAAATTAAAAAATTCCTGTACAAACAGAAGCAATGCATCCAAAATTAGAAGGGAGGCAGAAAGCTGGGAAACAATTTTTGAGGCCAGTACTTCTGATAAAGGCCTCATTTCTGATGAAGAAACCAAAGCTATGTATTCCCATATGAAAAAATGCTCAAAATCTCTAATGATTAGAGAGATGCAAATAAAAACAACTCTGAGGTACCACCTGACACCTATCAGATTGGCTAAAATGACAAAAAAGGAAAATAATAAATGTTGGAGAAGCTGTGGGAAAATTGGAACACTAATGCACTGTTGGTGGAGCTGTGAACTGATCCAACCATTTTGGAGAGCAATTTGGAATTATGCCCAAAGGGCGATAAAGCTGTCTATACCCTTTGACCCAGCAATACCACTTTTGGGTCTTTTTCCCAAAGAGATCATGGAAGGGGGAAAGGGACCCACATGTACAAAAATATTTATAGCTGCTCTTTAGGTGGTGGCAAAGAATTGGAAGTTGAGGGGGTGCCCATCAATTGGGGAATGGCTGGACAAGTTGTGGTATATGAATACAATGGAATACTATTGTGCTGTACTAAACGATGAGCAGGAGGAGTTCAGAGAAACCTGGAGGGTCTTGCGTGGGCTGATGATGAGTGAGATGAGCAGAACTAGAAGAACATTGTACACAGTAACATCAACATTGAGTGTTGATCTACTGTGATGTACTATATTCTTCTCACCAATGCAATAGCACAGAAGAGTTCCAGGGAACTCGCAATGGAAGAGGATCTCCAAATCCAGGAAAAAAAAAAAAAAAAAAGAACTGCAGAGTATAGATGCTAAATGAACCATACTATTTCTTTTGTTTTTGATGCTGTTGTTTTTTTTTTTCTATTTTGAGGTTTTCCATCATTGCTCTGATTTTTTTTCTTATAACATGACTAATGCAGAAATAGGATTAATGTTATTATGTGTATATATATATATGTATATATGTATATATATATATATATAAAACCTATATTAGATTACCTGCTGTCTAGGGGAGTGGGGAGGGAGGGGAGGGAGGGAGAAAAATCTGAAATTGTAAAGCTTGTATAAACAAAGGTTGAGAACTATCTTTACATGTAACGGAAAAAAAATAAAATACTTTATTAATTAAAAAAAAAAGAATGAAGGACGAACAACAATGAAATGCCATATACACAAGATCTCAAATCATAATGATTCCCTCAAACTATGCCTAGAAGCATAAAGGAATATTTCCTATAATTTTTGCTTATTGGAATATTTTTTCATCTTCATAAAATCTACATAAAGAATATGTGAAAATAATAAGCTTAATTTTAACTGGGATAATAGGAAATAAAATGTATACACAGGACTAAAGGAGAACCCGTGGGCATGCTGTTCCTTAGTTTTTTTACATGCAACCACATTACCAAAAGAGAGCATTTAGTAATTAAAGTAGTTCAGAAGCTTGCCAGGAAAGTAACTAATCTGATGAGGCTCCAGATGGTGATAGAGAAATAATCCACACCAGTACTTTGCTTCTGGGTCACAGAGCCATCAGACAGTTTCATGGCAGTCAGGTCCCAGATGAGTGGAAATCAAAGAAAAGGGTCAAGAGCAATACACAAAGCACTCCAAGTATGATTTCTTCCTAATGAGATCATTACACAAGAAGATGTGGCTTTGTCTGTAATCACATGCCCTCTCTACTTGCTTCCCATATGGTAGGATCACAGCTGTCACTAGGTGAACATTTCAAAGTTGACCTCAAAGGGTCAAAGAGTAAAGACATACTTCCCGCACTTGCTTCCCACAAATTAAAGCCCCAAATTACCTGATAATTTAGACACTAAACTACATGTTTTCTCTATTGTACTCATAATTTAGATATATGTTGATATAAAGTTACAAGTATCTATGAAGTAGAATTTAGGCAGACTAGATATTCTGGAGAGAAAAAATAGAAAGAGCTGATAAATTTTCACTAGCAGCCTAGAGTAGGAAAAAGAGTCTTTCCTCAGGAGGCCTAGGTGTGAATTTCAGCTCTTCTGCTTATTAGTCATGTGACTCTGGAACAGTCATGCCTTCTCTGAGTCTTAGTTCCCTCTTGTATAAAAAGGAAAAAAAATCATATTTATACTACCAAATTCACAAGGTTGATATCAAAACAAGACATTATAGACCATAAAGTGCTATACAAATGAGTGGCATTATTAGTAGTAGTAGTAGTAGTATCATTAAAGCAATGGTAAAGGACTGATAAAAATGAGAAATCAACTGATTAGATTCTTATCACTGAAAAAATATCTGCAGTGTTTTTGTCATTTTCATACTATTTGCTTATGCTTAGGAACACAATTAACCACATATTTGAGGGAAAGCTTCCATTGGGCCCTATGTTACCATCTGAGAAATGTGTTTTGTCACATTTTAATCACTTTTTAATGAAATCATATAAATTAGCCCATACTTCAGTTATCTAGGATAAAAAATATATTGGAGTCCTTATAAATCAATGCTACTTAGTGCCTTTGAAAAACAAATAATTTGAAAGCATTTGACAACTCAGTAAAATACAAGAAGACCCTTCCATTTTCCACTTTTTACTCAGAAATTAATTCAGACAATATTTCCTAACTCAAACTGGCAAAACTGGGAACAAATATATACCTGAACTACTATGTAATCCTTATTTGTTCTATAAGCCAAAATCTGTATAATTCAAGAAGAAAGAACAAGTTACAAGAGACTACAAACAGGCACAATTTTCTTTATTTCAAGGAAAAGCAGCATTCTGAAATATAACACAAAGGCATTAAACAATTGCTAAGTAAAATTCAGATCTAATTTAATATTTTATACTTACCTATAGATTAATTCAAGATAATCTCATCTGTCACTAAACTCTTACTTATTGGTCATTCATTCCACAAGCATTCATTAAGTGCCTACTTAGCCAGGTACTGTGCTAATTGAGCATTGGTGATATAAATAAGAAAATGAGAGTCCTTTCCCTCAAGGAGTTTACAATCTAATGGAAGAGAACAAAAAGAAAGCCAAATTGGGAGGATGGAAGGTAGGAGGTGAACCAGGGGGCAACATATTTCATATAGTCAAAACCAAGCAGAATAGAAAGTAGAGAGCTATTTGGAAAGTTCAGATCCAAGCAAAAAAGAAAGCTTCAGGAGGAGGTTAGTTCTCTACCTGCTAGCCCTTCAATCAGAGGGGAGAGGAGGTAGAAGAAATAGAGAAAGTGCTGTGTATGAAAATCTGTTCATCTGCATGATGATGAGATTTCATGGGAACAATTTGTCCTCGAAGAGCTCGATTTCTACTAGAGCATGTCTAGGCAAGCTCCACAGCTTTTGTCACAGAATCAAAAATCTAGAGCTTGAAGGAAACTTAAAGGGCAGCTCAGACAAATCCTTTCATTGTACAGATGAGAGAATTGAGGTCCAGGTAACTTTAGTGACTTGACCAGGGTCACATAGTTATAAATATCTGAGGTGGGATTAAATGCTGTTCTTCCTGATTCCAAATCCAGGATTTATTTACCCTACCACTCTCCTCATGCTGTCCTTTCCTAGGGTCTTCATTGTAAAACAGCCTAGGAAGAGAAGTCACAAATAACAGAATTCAGACTAAATCACATTAATAGTACATCTCCTGTTGCTATATTTACTACAGGGGAGGAGGGAGGGGTGGGAAGATTCTACCAGAACTGCAAACAGTTCCCATTCAGATTAGGGCTCAATGCACATCTGGGTCTCACCATCTCTGCCCTTTCCCTAGGAATCATTGTCTAGTAACATGCACTGATTCCTTGCCTTATTTGTTAACTCTCTAATCTCTCTTTCTGAGCCTCCAGGATAAGTCTTTCCTCCCTGCTAAACACCAACTCATTTTTTTTTTTGCAGGGATATGAAGCAATCTTTCTATCCCACACCAATTTCTGAATCAAGCTAACTCAAATTATGTTGTAGTTCTTTATCTGCAGGATGAAATACCATAGGAAGAGTTGTATGAAGTGAAAGAAGGAGCAGTGAAAGCAAAACCAAGAGGATATTACTCTATTATCCTCTAGTTATTAGTTCTCTCTCCATCTCCTCCTTCTCTCCTTTCATTTCTCCCTTTCTCTCCCCCTTTCCCTTCTCTCTCTTTCCTCCTGGGCTCTCTTTCTCCCCTCTATCTTGAATCCCCTCCACAAACATACAAAATGCTTACTTAACAAACATTTAGTCTTCCTGTTCTCATTACAGGGGTAGGAAACTATAGTAGTGGAATATTATATATGCTATAAGATTTACCTGGATAGGTTGTTTTACTTAACAGTTTTTCTTGGCTAAGAGAAAGGGTTCTCTCTCTGTGGTAGGCAATATTTGGATAAAAAAATTATGACGTAGAAAAAAGATGAATAAATTTCTTTAACCAAAAATAAAACATATGGAGGATAGGGTTTGACCAAAAGACAGAGTGCATTTGATAGTAGCTATTTTTTTAAGTGTCTGGTGAGAGATAATGGTGAATATCTGTAGTTCCTAATACTAGAGAGGTTGAAGATGATGGATTTCTCAAATTTAGTTTTGAACTCTACAGCCAATCAGGGATGTACACTTAATTTGGCACCATTATGGTAAGTCCCCAAAAGCAGAGGAGTCAAATGGCTACCCTTGGAGGGACAAACTGTTCTTGGTTAAGAATAGAGGTCAAAACTTCCATGACAATTAGTGGACAGATCAGGCAATGAAAGGCCAATGCACTAGCAGTTTGGTCAAAAAAGAAATGCCTTAGAGTTTTCAAAATCTAGTCAAAAGAAAAAAATGCTTTAAATTAATATTAATGGGGAAGGAATAAAGTGGCCCACATGTAACTATAAGACTAGATATAATCTGTACTGGATTTTTGTAAGGCACTAAAAGTAGTAGTTATAAAATAGCAAGTTATGTAGGAAGAGTAGTTATAATGTAGGAAGAATATCAATAGAAACACTTAGAAATTCATGAGAGAAAAAAATCAAAGAGAGGAATCATCCATATAATTCATTCCTTCAGATACCTAAACACAAATGCATGCAGTATACATAAAAAGGAAGATGCAGTAGATATCCTATAAAAGGAGTAAAATTTGAATTGAGACTCTTAAACTTGACCAATGAACATGCCAAATAAGTTACTGCCTGTGGGAGGAGGGGAAGGAGGGAAAGAGAGATAAAAATGGAACCCAAAACTATAAATAACAATGTTTATTACTGAGAGGGAGGGAGGGAGGGAGGGAGAGAGAGAGAGAGAGAGAGAGAGAGAGAGAGAGAGAGAGAGAGAGAGAGAGAGAGAGAGAGAGATTGACTGGGGCAGAGCCAAGATGGCAGAGGAAAGGCTGTAACTTTTCAGGGCTCCCCACGATCTGTCAAGATACCTT
Source organism: Dromiciops gliroides (assembly GCF_019393635.1). Lineage (NCBI taxonomy): Eukaryota > Metazoa > Chordata > Mammalia > Microbiotheria > Microbiotheriidae > Dromiciops > Dromiciops gliroides. The sequence continues at coordinate 259,144,377 of NC_057861.1, forward strand.
TAAATAATATCATAAGAGCATTCCTGGAGCATCAGAACACACAAAAGAACAGAGTGAGACCATTTTCCAGCCAAAGATAGCTTAAAAGGGCGGCAGGGAAGGTCTGTTGTACCAGGGTGAGAGAACAGTGGAGCCACACCACACAGATCCAGCCCCAGGCCGGCTGTGCTTCCAGAGCCTCAAAAACATCAGCATCAGCAGCTACTTCTGGAACTGAGCTCACAGACATGTGAGGGGGTTCACTGGTTGGCCAGTGGTAATTAGAAGGGGTCTGTGCTAGAGCTGAGGTGGAGCACTGTTGTGTTGCCCAGGAAGCAGACTTGGTTGGCAGCTGCAGTGGGGGAGGCAGAGGCACACCAAGCTTGCAACCACAGTGAATCAGATTTATGCTTTCAGGTTAAAGACTAAGTAGGCCTATGGTTACATACAGACCAGAGCACAGGCCAAGAAAGTTGAGAACATGCCTCTCCTTATTTCCTACCAGCTAGGACCCCCTGAAGCTTGGGATAATGTGTCCTGGAAGCAGTGCCCTACTTTAAGAAGGAGTTAAAAGCCAAGAAATATGTTAGGATAATGGAGCAGGCAGAAAAAGATCCAGATCATTGAAAGTTACTTTGGTAGCAAGGTAGATCAAAACATACCCTTATAAGAAGATAACAAAGTCAAAGCTACTATATGCAAAGGTTCCAACAAAAATATGTATTGGTCTCAGGCCGTGGAAGTGTTCAAAAAGGACTTTGAAAATAAATTAAGAGAGGTAGAGGAAAAAGTAAGAGAGGTAAAGGAAAAAATGGAAAGAGAAATGAGAGTGATGCAGGATGGTCATGAAAAAAGTAAATAGCTTGAAAAGCCAAATTGGCCAAATTCAAAAAGAGGCACAATACCTCTCTGAAGAAAATCATTGCTTAAAAATTCAGATTGAACAATTTGAAGCTAATGACTTTATGAGAAATCAAGAGAAAATAAAGCAAATCCAAATGAAAAAAATAGAGGGCAATGTGAAATATCTCCTTTGTAAAACAGCTGACCAAGAAAATAGATCCAGGAGAGATAATTTGAAATTTATTGGCCTACCTGAAATTCATGATCAAAAAGGGAGCCTAGACATTGTCTTCAAGAAATTGTCAGGGAAAATTTCCCTGATATTCTAGAACCAGAAGGTAAAATGGAAATTTAAAGAATCCACCAATCACCTCTTGAAAGGGATCCCAAAAGGAAAACTTCCAGGAATATTATAGCCAAAACCCACAGCTCCTAGGTCAAGGAGAAAATATTGTAAGCATCCAGAAAGAAACAATCTAAGTACTGTGGAAAAATGATCTTGATAACACAAGGTCTAGCAACTTCTACATTAAAGGATCAGAGTTCATGGAGTATGAGATTCTGGAGGGTAAATGAAATGGGATTGCAACCAAGAATCACATACCCAACAAAACTGAGTATAATCTTTCAGGGGGAAAAATGGACTTCAATGAAAAAAGAGGACTTTCGGGCATTTGTGATGAAAAGACCTGAAGTGAATAGAAAATTTGACTTTTCAACACAAGACACTAGAGAAGCATAAAAAGGTAAACAGGAAAAAGAAATCATGAGGAATGTTAAAAGGTTAAACTCTTTACATACCTACATGGGAAGATGATACTTCTAACTCATAAGAACATTCTCAATATTAGGGCAGCTGAAAGGAATATACTTAGAGTACACAGGTGTGAATTGAATATGAAGGGACGGTATCTGTAATGCATTTATTTTTTGTGTAGCCTTTTTGGGGGGGCAGGCATGGTGGGGTGACTTATGTCTGGTGCCATATTTGGGCTTGGAGCCTCCTGGGTCCAGGGTTGGTGCTTTGTATACTGTGTCACCAAGCTGCCCCATGATAACATCCTTAAAATAAAATTAAAGAGTGAAAGGAATGCACTGGAAGAATGGGAAAGGGAGAGGTGGAATTGGGTAAAATAGCTCACATAAAATTATAAAACAAGGAAAAGCTTATGGAGTGGAAGGGAAGATTGGGAAGGAGCAGAGGAGTGAGCCTTACTCTGATCAGAATTCGCTCAAAGAGGGAATAACACACAGTCTCCAATGGGAATAGTAATGTGTCTTGCCCTGAGGGAAATTGGCAGTAGAAGGGGATAAGGGGAAAGAGGTGAAGGAATGAAAGGTAGATTGGGAGAGGGGACAGTAAAAAGAAAAACACTTTTGAGTAAAGATAGTGTGAAAGAACATAGAAAATAGATTAAATATAAAAGGTAGAGAATAGGATGGATGGTAATATAGTTAGCAATAGTAACAGTGAAAGAAATGATGAGCAGGATGCTATCAGAAAAACTTATGAAAAATGCAATCCATCTACAGAGAAAGAACTGATGGTATCTGAATACAGATTGAAGTACAATTTTTTTGTTAGTTTCTCTTTCTAAAGATATTTTGTCTGTTTTCTTTCACAGCTTCACTAATATGGAGATGTTTTGCATGGCTGCACATGTATAACTTTTATTGAATTGCTTCATTTCTTTTTGTTGTTGTTGTTGTTGAGGCAATTGGGGTTAAGTGACTTGCCCAGGGTCACACAGCTAGTAAGTGTTAAGTGTCTGAGGCTGGATTTGAACTCAGGTCCTACTGAATCCAAGGCTGGTGGTCTATCTACTGCACCACCTTCATTTCTTAGGGAGGGGTGGGGAGGAAAGGAGGAAGGGAATTTGAAACCCCATTTTTTAAAAAATTCATGTTAAAATTTGTTTTTATATGTTACTTGGAGAAAATTCTAAATAAATAAAATTTTTATTATTAAAAAAACAAAGGGAATTCCAGCCTAGATAAGGTTCCTGAACCAGGTGTCTACCACCTGAGCCCCAAATAACTAACATAGCAACAATAAAATTTGTCCCTGCCTCAATAATGATGAAGAAATATAATGAGAAACCACAAAAAATAACTTCTTCTACTCTGGAACTGCAAGAGTTCAGCAAGAAGCCTGATAACTATAGGAAATGGGACCATCAGCAAAGAAAAGACTACCCTAGAGGAATCTTCCTATGTAACCACAGGAATTTGTAGTCTACATGTCTGTACAGGGATAGAGGGTTCACCTAAAGGTTGTCAGAGGATCCCTGAGTGGAGCTCTTCAATGCCTTAAATGGGATAGCAGAGCTAAGAAGAATTTAAACTAGCAAAAGCCAAGCTATGGAGCTCTGAGGTAACTAGCATTCTTTTGTGAGATGCCAGAGAAAGTCTTGAATATCTAATAATATCAATCTCAAAGTTTGGGGTGAAACAAGTCAAGAAGCTAGAGGGCAATGCAAGAATCCTAGTTATCAAGGGCATGAACAAGCAAGCAGGTAGAGCATAGACATGAAACATAGTCCTATTTCATGAACTAAAAGTAAAAGAGATGTGGAAACCAAAGAAACCCCCAACAAATACAAAAAAAATAAAATAAATAAAAAACCTGTTGTAGACCTAGAGATGTTCCCAATATGAAGAGAAAGTAATTCTATAATACATACAAGCAGAGACTGAAAGAAAAGTAATGTATGTTCCCTAAGGATTTTATAAGTAACTAGAAGAAAAGAAGCAATATATAGACAATGAAATAAAAGCTCTTAGGAAAAGATTTAAAAAGAGAACAAAAAGCTTAGAAGAAAAAGAAGTAAACCATGAACTAATCTAGAAAATAACAAATAAAAAAATTACTAAATGAGAATGACAAATATTAAGAAGTTCAAAAGGCTTATAAAAAACCCCAAAAGAATATATATTTGATATAAAAAACATCTGGAAAAGAGATTAATGAGAAAAATCTAAGGGTCATTGATTCCCTGAAGACTGGGATATAAAAAGAAAACTTGACACTATAAATAAAAACTGCTCAGATCTATTTGAAACAGAGGGCAAAGGGAAACTAGAAAGAAATGACTAGTCACTTGCCCAAGGAAACGTTTGTCAAAATCCAAAAAAAAATATTTCCTCTGTCAAAGAAAAAATACTCTAAATGTCCATTAAAAAGTAGTTCAAGTACTAAAAGTCCAGAGTCAGAACTCTAAACCCTCATAACTTCAACAATAAATGAGAGGAGATCTTGAATTACTCTATGCAAAAAGGCAAAAGATATAGACTGACATAGAAGAATAACTTAATCTGAAGTGATGAGTATAATACTAAAGGAAGTAAAAGATGAACATTTAATGCAATAGGAAACTTTTAACCATTTCTGATGAAATTACCATAACTGACTAAGAACCATGAAATAAAAACATGAGTCAAGAGAAACAGGTGTGTGTGTGTGTGTATCATCTGAAAAACTAAATTGATGTACTGCTAATATTCTATTAATGGAAGGGCAAACAAGAATCCCTTTAGAACTGTGAGGTCTTCAAAAGGTTAATAAGAGCACTGAATATGAAAAAAGAAGTCTTTGTAGAAGGGAATTTGAATGGAAAAAAGGAAGATTGATCACACACTTAGAGCTATATACCTAGAATTTACATTAGAAGTATATCAAACTCTATAGGAGAAAAAAAGCAGAAAGTTAAGATTAAAAGGGATGATAGTTCCAAAGAGAAAATAGCTACAAGAAAAAAACAAAATTCCTGATCCTAAAGGGGGAAGTAAAAAAAAGGAAGATAAAACCAAATTTTAAAAAATATATATAAACTTAAAGGACACTTTAGGTTTTCTCTTAAAGAATTAGGATAAATCAAGGTAAAGAAATATTATTGGCATGTAAGAAATAGTGAAAAAAGAAATTTCAGGGAATCTTGGGTAGTATGAACTGGCACAAGGTGAATGGCGAACCAGACACATGCTCTATACATGTAGACCAAGTACACCTGTAAGAAGGAGAAAAAAAAAGAAAAGAACTCTGATCAATTCAATGATTAACCATATTCCCAGGAATCACATGATGAAGCATGTTATCTTTAGGAGAGGGGATGCTTCAGAAAGAGAAATATATTTTGGGGCATGCCCACTATGTACAGTTGTTTTGTTTTTAATAATTTGTCATTTTTTTCTTGGTTAATGGGACTGGTTCAGAGGTAGAATGGTTATCAGTAATAGACACACACACACACACACACACACAAATCCACTGAAATATTTTTAAATGCATGAAAGGAACAGAAGGAAGTTTGGAAATAAGAAAGGCAAGCAGTTTTAGTATACTGTAGAATTTATTATTTGCATATGAATATATTTAAAAGCAAATGTTATAATGGAAATGCATGTTTTCTTAGAGAATCATTTTTGAGGTTCTGTTTTATGTATGGGAAGACTATTTTGTGATGTTTAAGTTTAGAAGAAAAAGCAAAAGTTTACAAAAAATTAAAGAATCACAAAAGGTAAAGTGTGGTAGTGGGGAATAGTTACATTAAGCTACTGTAATGTAAAAAAAATCTAAGGATCAATAAATAGGAAGACTGTGGTAGAGAACAGTTATATGGAGATGAATGAAGACAGCAAGTAAGCAAATTTTATTAATAGTTTAGAACAACTGGACATAAAAAGGAAATAGACAATGACCTCAAAATGTATATAATAAACCTGGCAAAAAGGCAAGATAATAATGATGTAGGAATTCAATTATTCAGACATTTATTTTAAAAGCAATATGGCAGAAACTGGGCATAAGCCAATATTTCCATCCATAAAACTAAAATGGGTACATGATTTAGATATAAGGGATGATATAAGCAAATTAGTAGAGTATGAAAAAATGCCTGTTAAATTCATAGAAAAGGGAAAATTCACAATGAAAAAATGAGGTAGAGAAGTTCAGGAGACGTAAAATGGGTTAGTGAATGGTTAAACAATTTATGGCTTATAAAAATGGTAGAATGTAATTGTGGTATAAGAAATCATGAAGAACATAGTTTCAGAAAAACCTGGACAGATGCATATGCACTGATGCAAAGTAAAGGGAGTTTAAGGAAAACATGGTATTCAGTAACAATATCATGAAGATAATTAACTGTGAAAGACTTAATAACTCTGATCAACAAAATGACCTATTGTAGTTCCAAAATAAGTCATAATGAGATATGCTATTGCCTTTCAGATAGAAAACTTAGGGTCTTAGACTTGTCATTGAAGCCTGCTTTGTTCTCTATTTATTTTCTTTTTTTCTTCCAGAACATGGCTATTGTGGGCATTTGTTTGCATTACTTTATATTTTGATGGATGTTGTATTTCTTGCCTTCATGATGACTGGGTGAAAACTTAGGCGAAGAGACAGAACCTGAAAGAGAAAATAAAATGAAAGTGAATTTTAAACATTAAAAATGATTTTTTTCAAAAGCACTAGACTGCCTCTATTTGGTCCCAGGGTTCTATGTGAAGAATAGTTTGTATGATTTTCAGAAAATTTGTGCATGAATCTATTTGTCTGTCTATGCGTCTGTGTGTGTGTGCATGTGTGTGTATTTAATATATGTGTGCATTTGCTATATATATATATATATATATATATACTAAATAGAAAGAGTAAACATAGTATATATATATATATATATATATATATATTTGCTGAAAATCATATATACATATATACACATATACACATGCTAAAACTAAAGAAAGATATTACCAACAGATCTATTCCAAAATGGAACTGGCTGCCTTTGGACATAGTGTGTTTATTGCTTAAAAGCAATTCTTGAAGCAAAAGCTGATTAACCAGGAGGTACCTAATTGTATATGGAATTTCTGTTCAGGCATTGATTATAAAAATGTCATTTGACATTTCTTCCAACTCTGAAATGTTATGTTTCCACATTATCTTGGCTTGGAGGATCTGATCTAGTTCTTCAGAGAATTTCTTTACTTTTCCATATGTATGAAAATGGGTATGATCATCTATATAGTACATAGAAGATGCAGTCATCCTCATGATAATCCTTTTTACTTATGTGTATCTTGAATTTTGCGAACCAAGTATTCCATACAATAGTGTTTCTTGTTACCTTTGAGCATCAAGGGAAGTTAATTCTACCATCATCTTTATCTTCCTCTTCAGGGAAAATCTGTGAGCTATACTTATATTACACTTAAACTGCTTTCTAGTTTTTGTCTTCACTACCAGTGATAATAATAGTATTTGTTGAAACAGTTCTTCCAGTCATGTCATTGCAAAAGTAAATATTGTAGAGTACTAATGGCTAAATTAATGCTTAATAGTAGTCTAAGCATCATGCAATTTTGAGGATAATCTGCCTCTTTTTCTGATTCTGCTGTTGTTTCCTCATAAGTGGGAGCAGAAACTAAAGGCCATTTTCTATTTTTCTTAGAATTATGGGTCATTTTGTCTAAAGCATTCATCACTAAGTGACGCAAAAACTGCCAGGGGGCATGGCACCAACTTTGTGCATTAGGCATAAATGGGGCTTTTGTAGACAGTGATGTCAGTTATCTATGGATATTTTGGTATAAATTTATAGCCTGAACACCTTTCTGAAGTGTTTTTTTCCCCTAGGATAATTTAATTATTCATTAAACAAATGAAAATCTTAGTTTTTATATGAGAATGTTCCATTTTGAGGGTACTCATAGCAATATCTATCATCTTCTCAACCTGTGTATCTAAATGTGTTTTCACAGTTATGCTACAGTATAAGAACAAGATGTGTTCCTGAAATATTACTTTGGAAATAAATGTCTTCATTTCCAATAGAACTATCCCATTATTTCCATCAGAACAGTACAAATGTATCTCTTTAGGAAAGTTGGTCCCAAGACATAAGAAAATATAATTGAAGAATATAGTAATGTTCATGATGAAATTATATTATCCAAAGTATGTCACTAAAAGTACTGGAAATAAAATTATTATAACAGAGATTGTAATGGGAAAAGGAGAAAGAGGAACAACTTATTTAGTTAAGTAGGTACTATGAACAGAGAAGCTGCCCTGTAGATGGGAGGGAGCTTTAGCTAGAACTAAGTAGTTACTGATGTCCCTATCATGTCTTCAGTTATTTAGTTGAGTCTTTAAGTCAGGTTTAATAAAGCCACTTGAAGATGAAAAAAAGAAAAAGAAAACAAAATCTGATGTTAGTTAATGGATATTTGAAAAATATCCAATATAATTCAATATCCAAAAATGCCCAATAAAACTCAAATATTTGAATATTTGAAAAGTCATGAAAAGTAATAAGCTAACATTGCCAAACCCATAATCTCCACCACTTTTATTCTAAGACATGGAAGAATCAGTAACATGAAGGCAATCAATAATTTTACCATTTCCTCCTTTCTCCTTCAATTACTACATGCATAACAGTGGAAATAGTACTTTCTTTCTTTCTTTCTTTCTTTCTTTCTTTCTTTCTTTCTTTCTTTCTGTCAGTAGTAAGCTAAAACTTGGATGCTTTGTACTGAAGTTTTCCAATCAATATATTATACAACAGAGAATATTAGAGTTAGAAGACAAACAGGGGGCAGCCAGGTGGTGCAGTGGATAAAGCACCGGCCCTGGACTCAGGATGACCTGAGTTCAAATCTGGATTCAGACACTTGACACTTACTAGCTGTGTGATCCTGAGCAAGTCACTTAACTATCTGGAAAAAAATTAATAATTCCATCAGTTTAACCTATCATGTAATGAATGAAAAAATTCTACAATATTTTTGACATGTCATTGTCAAATGTCTGCATCAACATTTTCAGATGTAGGAATCTAATTTCTTCACAAGGGAACACATACATTTTTGAGCTACTACTAAGTGGTAGAAAATTTTACTTTATATTAATCATATTTCTGTGTCTTCCAACTTTTGGTCCAAGGTCCACACTTTGAAACAACAGAATATTTTAAGTATCCTTCAAGAGATTGTTTTGAGATATTTAAAGACAATTATAATGTTTCCCAAGATGTCTCTTTTCAGACTAACGATTTCTAGTTCTTCATTTGAAATGGTTTGTTAAGAATCACATAGTTTTCAGGGGGCAGCTAGGTAGCACAGTGGATAGAGCACCAGCCCTGGAGTCAGGAGTACCTGAGTTCAAATCCGGCCTCAGACACTTAACACTTACTAGCTGTGTGACCCTGGGCAAGTCACTTAACCCCAATTGCCTCACTAAAAAAAAATCACATAGTTTTCAGTCCTTTTATAAATTTTAACTTAAGAGTTGGCATTCTAAATATGTGATCAATGTCTATGGAGTAACAATACTATAAGAGGAACTCAATTGTATCAGTCTTAATATTCTCACTATAAATTACTCCAGGAGATAAAAGGAAGTTACAGATGAATGGAGAGATGGATCATGGCTTCTTCTTGGAGTGGCAAATAAAGGAATTGGTTTTATTGTGCATCCAAAGGTAGCAAGAAATATCATTTCACAGGTCATTTCATATTGCAATGTTCATGATAAGTCTATGGAAAAGATCACCATGAAAGCAATTGTAACTTATGCACTTTTTTTTTCTTTGCAGAAGGTAAAGAGGCAGATAAATTCTATGAATAACTTGATAAGACCTTAATAATTAAAGCAGCATACACATTAATACTGTGATTTAAATGCAAAGGTTGGCAAAAAAAAAGATGTTAGATAAAATGGAAAACAAAGTTTAGAAGTATAAAGCATCCATGTTCAAAGGCTAGTAGACTACAAACACACACACACACACACACACACACACACACACACACATCTTGAGAAGAGAGTCAGGAAATACTGGACATGGCAAACACCAAACTACATTAGCAAGATGATGATGATGGTTTAACAAACAGGAAATAACAGGAAACTAGTGTAGATTTTTTTCTGAATCAACTATGTAAATCATAATATTGACTTCATAGGGTTAGTGTCTAAATAAATACCAAGCTTTAAAGAAGAGGAAAAATAAAAAGATATGGCAGGTACTTGAAGCAACTCCAATCTGACATATTTGAATATGTCAATAGTCATTAATGACTATTGAATCAACATTAAATGGATAGAACAGAGAGACAATCACTATTTCATTAGTGAGCTTAACTCCACATCCACAATAAGTAAATCAGATGAGCCTAAAATTTACCTGCTATCTGCTTTGTGGTACAGTGGACAGAGCACTGGACATAGAATCAAGAAGTCCTGAGTTCAAATTCAGCCTCAGACACTTAGTATCTGTGTAACACTGGAGAAGTCATTTAATCTATATTTGCCTCAGTTTTTCATCTGTAAAAGAGTTCAATAATAATAGCTGTCTCACAAGGTGGTTGTGAGGATTAAAGGAGATAACAAGTATAGAAGACTTAAGAGTGTCTGGCACATATGAGGCACTATGTAAATATGAATTATGATTATTATTCTTTATTTGAAATTTTTTCCCTTCTGATTTCATCTTTTACACACCTTCCAAGATAAATTCTTCTAAAGCACATATCTGTTCATGTCATGTTTTTGTTAAAAAACTTCAGTAGTTCCCCAGATATAATACAAACTCCAGCTATGCCTTTAAAGTCTATTACAATTTGGCTCCAAATGAAGATTTGTTTCACCTTACTCTCTTTAATGAACTCTTTACAGTGGTCAGACTTGGAGGGGAGGGCTCTCCCTCTTATCTCTAGCAAATAAGTTGGGAAATTTCAGATGACAAAATCTTGACAGTGGAAGCCTTTCAAGCGCTAGGGAAGTGACTTAAATAAGGTGGTAATAAAAGTCATGGAGGTGAAAGGTAAGTTGCTTGTGTCTTTATCTCCATCATTTGTTAACTATCAACATTAAGATGTGACTGTCAGTGTGGTTGTTCAGTCTTAGCCTGAAATTTGTAAAGTAACCTACTTGGTACCTTAACTGTGGACCCAAAATCCAATTTTGTAGTGACAAAATCTTAATTTATAAATTTAGTCAGTGAATAGTTGGTCAAAATATCCTTATTAGGAATTTCTGATATGCCAGACACTTGTGATAGCACTAAGGATACAAAGAAAGGGGTGGAAAAACTGTTTATACTCCCAGGAATTGCTCATTTTAACCAGTAAGACAGCATATATAACTAAATACATATAAGATGTGTACAGAGGTCATTAAAAGTAAGTCAATCAAAAACAATAATGCTGACTGACAGTTGGGGAATATGCCTTTCTATTGACCATAATCTTCCTGCATGGCATCTAATGCAAACTTTTCTTGGTTATGAAAAACTGCATTGATAATAAGTAGGTTGCTTGTATGTGGAACCACAGCACTACTAGATATGGAATAGAATAAGTATGGAATAGCCTTTGTGTCTCTCTTTCATAGGGTTGAGTCTCATGTATATGTGAAATTAGATATAATTCTTTGAAAGATGTAATAGCAGAGATAATTTTTGATAACCATATGATTATTAATATCAAATATGGCATGAAACAAGGAGATATTTGGTAGCTAAAGTTGGTTATAGTCATCAGGTCTTCACTTAGTATTTTGTGTTCACCAAACTGTTTTCACAAATACTTTCATTATGTGTTCATAGTTAGCAATCAAGGTCAGCAACCACACTGATGGTAAATCATTTAATTTGAAAAGGCTACAAGATAAAACTAAAGTGCAGGAAAAGTTGATGCATGATAGATGATTATGCGTCAATGCAGGCTCTGAAGCTTAGAGCAATAAAGTATTGGACTGATTTTCTGCTGTTTTTGACCTAGTTTTGTTAATTGTGCCCTAATAACTATTATTTATAAAAGACAGGTTCTCCATCAGCCAGCACCATGCCATCCATATATGAAACCATGGGTTAAACAAATAAAAAAATTAATATTGTGATTAGGTTCACTTACCTTGGCAATATACTTTCCAGGGATATACACATAGATTATGAGGTGGATAACACACATTACCAGAGATAGCATTTGGGAGTCTCTGAAAGAAAGTGTGGTAGAGGGGCACCTATCTGGCACAGTGAATAAAGCACTGGCCCTGGATTCAGCAGGTCCTGAATTCAAATCCAGCCTCAGACACTTGACACTTACTAGGTGTGTGACCCTGGACAAGTCGCTTAACCCCAATTGGCTCACCAAAAAAAAAAAAAGAAAGAAAGAAAGAAAGTGTGGGAGAGAAGAGGAAGTAGATTGCCAATCAAACTGAAAGTCCATGGAGCCTTTATGCTTGCCTCATTGTTGTATGATTGTGAAACCTGGAGAGTATCCAATGCTATGCCAGGCAACTAAGTCACTTTCATTTGAATTGCCTTAGGAAGATTCTGAAGATCACCTGGCAAGATTAGGTACAGGGCACTGAAGTTGTTTCTAGACCTAAATTGCAAAGCATTCAAACTCTACTACATAGAGCACAACTCTGATGGGTTGGACACTTTGTTTGAATAACAAATGTATATTTGCCTAAAAGACAGAGAACTCAAGCAAGGCATGCACTTACATGGTGGTCAGAAGAAACAATAGAACAATACTCTCAAGATCTCTCTGAAGAACTTTGGAATCAATTGGGAAACATGGGAGACACTGGCAATGGACCACCCAGCATGACATGCCATCATCAAAGAAGGCAGAGTGCTCTATGAGCAACTCAGAATTGCAGTAGCTCAAAAGAAACATGAGATGTGCAAATTTACAAATATCTCTACTTCAAATGTTCATATGGGCTATTAGTGCCCAACTTGTGGTAGAGCCTTCCAAGTTCATGTTTGTCTGATAAACCACAGTTAAACACATTAGACTTTGACCCCAGTGTAGTCATGTCATTTTGTTCCTCTTCCAGAATGAAGGATAACTACCAGCCAATCATAATTACTAAGTGATATCGACAAGGTAGGCAGTGTGATCATGATATTTTCCCTAAGGAAACTGCAGTTCAGAGAAGAAAAATGACCTTCCCAAGATCATACAGCTCATGAGTGTTATAGCCACTCTAGACATTTCTCTAAATCTACTACTTTCTATCTACATCAAGCTGCACCAGATATTAACATAAGACCTAAACCTGACAAAGTTTGTGGGCTGCATTTTCCTAAGCTTTGAAAAATTTGATAATCCCCAAAGTTTCCCTCACCACTGACCACTTTATTATGTATTTTTAAATCAAAGTTCAGTGTTTTTGGAAGGAAATTTCTAATTCATACTTTATTACTATCTAATTTTGGAATCCTCAACACTCCCTAAATATTATCCCCTTAATCAAAAATTTAAATAATATCTTCTGACTAAAATTTGACTGAATTATGTTAAACATATCTGAGATATGAGGGATTTTAATTTTTTTTAATGTCTTGAAACGCTTTTAATAGCTTTAAAAAAATTTCCAATCTAATGGACATAGAATATTTGATGGGAATAGCCAGAAGATAAGCAATTCCAATGCTATGAATGCTCAACTTCAATTTGCTTTTTTGACTTTCAAAATTATATCATTTAAAGCTGGGCTTCTAAAAGTATGCTCATTGCCTAAGGAAACTGCCTCTAGGCAAAAGCTAAAATGGTGCAATGATCCATCACAATCATGGTACAAGAGCACAAAAAGCATTTATTAAGGGTTCACTACATGAAAGCTTAGAGGAAGTGACAGAATTCCAGTTGAGCTATTTAAAATCCTAAAAGATGATGCTGTTAAAGTGCTACACTTAATATGGCAGCAAATTTGGAAAACACAAGAGTGGCTACTGGCTTGGAAAAGATCAGTTTACATCCAAATCCTTAAAAAGGAAATTACTAAAGAATGTTCAGATTACTGAGCACTGTGTTCATTTCACATGCCAGCAAGGTTATGTTTAGGATTCTGTAAGGTAGCCTTTATCAATATATGAATTGATAATTACCAGAAATGTTGTCTGACTGTTAAAGAGGCAGATGAACTAGAGACCAAATTGGCAAAATTAGCTGGGTTATAGATATAAAGGGAGTTCAATAAAAAACATCTAATTTTGCTTTATTGACTAGACTAAAACCTTTGATTATGTGGATCACAATAACATGTGGCAAGTCCTCAAAGATATGGGAATATCAGATTATATTTCTTGTCGCCTAAGGAACCTGTTTGAAAGCCAAGAAGCAAGAGTTAGAAACAAACATTGAACAACTGATCTGCTTGAAGATTGGGAAAGGAGAAAGATTTTTATTTGACTTATATCAAGAGTAGATCAAGCAAAATACCAAACTGGATGAATCAAAAACAGGAATTGATGTTACCAAGAGAAATAGCAACAATTTCAGATATGCAGATGATACCACTCTGTTGGCAGAAGGTAAAGCCTCTTGATGAGGTTGAAAAAGAAAAGTATAAAAGCTGGCTTGAAGCTTAACATAAAAAACCCAGCAAAACTAAGTTCATGGGAACTGATGACATCACTTCCTGGAAAATAGAAGCACTATCATATTTTATATTCTTGGGTTCAAAAATCACTGCGACAGTGATTGCAGACATGAAATTAAAAGATACTTGCTCTTGAAAGGAAATCTAGACAACATGCTAAAAGCCAGAGGCTTCATCTTGCCAACAAGAGTTTGCACAGTCAAAGCTTTCATTTTTCCAGTACGAATTTATGGATGTGAGAATTGGAGTATAAGGAAATTGAACTATAAGCTGAAAACTGCAGATTTGATGCTTTTCAATTGTGGTGCAGGAGAAGACTTTTCGGAGGCCCTTGAAGAGCAAGGAGATCAAGTTAGTCAATCCTTAAAGCAATCAATTTAGAATACTTACTAGAAGGACAAATACTAAAGTTATAACTTAAATAATTTTACCACATAATGAGAAGACAGTACACATTGGAAAAATACATTGATAATGGGAAAGATTGAAGGCCAAAGTAGAAGCTGACAACAGAGGAGATGCATAGATTGTGTCATGGAAGCAACAAACATGGGCTTACAGAGATTTCAGGAGATGGCCAATTTGTTTTACAAATGAGGAAACTGAGATGAGTGGTTAAATGACTTGCCTAGGGTCACATATCTAATAAGTATCTACAGATTTGCATGCAGGTCTTCCTGACTCCAGGCCCAACACTCTAACTACAATGCCACCTATTTCAGAGATATAAGCATAGATGTGCTGGAGCCATCTCTAACCTCCTTGATAAAATGATTGTTAAATTTTCAATGTGAACAATTAAACCTCAGAAATAGGAAATTGCCACAAATCAGGGCTCGGTGTATTATTTTCTTCACTATTTAGACTTAAAAAACATTAATAATGCAAATTAAACTTAAAACTATGTTTATATACTTTTTTCCCCCGGATATACCCATTGTAAAATATTTACTAGCTCATTCATGGTTTGTTCTTCATAGTTCTTAAGCTCAGAAGGCGTTCAATACAGGGCTTATGGAATGAAGTCATCATTAGAAGTAATGGGCTGCTGACTGGAGGTTAATAATAATAATAACTGACATTTATATTTCACTTGAATGTAGAGATTCTTAACCTTTTCTTTACATCATGGACCCCTTTGGCAGTCTAATGAGGCCGAAGGACTTTCCAGAATAATATTTTTAAATTCAAAAAAATACAATATGTAGGAATACAAAAATAAATAGCTATATTAAATAAATTTAGTATATAACAGCAGCAATAATAACAAATCTTCAAACCTCAGTTTAAGTAACTTCTAATCCTGCCATCCTCAGAGAAGAAGAAACTAAATATCTCTTCATCCCTGAGCTAATTTACAAACTAAAGGTGACAATGGGTTAATTATTTACTATATCCAGATAACATGGGAATTTTAACCAGAACCTTGGATGCATAAATCAAAAAGAAAATTAGTATTTCCAGTCAATGGCAATGCTACTTTTATGACTTTCAGGGGGGAGATAGTATTGTGCAAGGAGTTTTTTCAGAGCCCTTCAAATTACCTAAAAAAGAAGCTGCCCCTGCTGGTTTTAGAAAAGCATACAGATGTTGAAGAAATGTGAGTACTCATGTAATTTATTCAACAAACATCTGTTCATTGACTATCATCTTAGTGTGTGTGTGTGTGTGTGAGAGAGAGAGAGAGAAAGAGAGAGATGTAGTGCTTATTTTATTCCTAAAGCTTTATGGATTTTATGTTTTCCCTTGTTTAATGGGAAATAGTTTTGTGTTCAATAATCAAGTATTTCTATTGTACTGGACTGTGTTTGCAAGTGGAATCTTAGAAAATCCTTCTATATAAATCAAGCAAAATAATCAAAATGCCAAATGTTGCTCTTGAACCATAAGAGATATTAAAATGGACTGTGAAATAAAGATGAACTTTAATGAATTAAATAAGCCAATGAATTAATTATATTCCTCAAGTGTAAGACATTCTGAAAAAAATTAGAATTCTTGTAGCTGTGTCTTCTGGGATAATTTCATTTGTGTAGGTCAAAAGGTTCAATCATAAATTCACTAATACTTTTAATGCAAGAATTGCAAAACTCCATGGAAAGATTCCGATTAGTACCCAATGCATGCTTAATGAATAAATAATATTCCTTTAACTAATTTATTCACTATGCTAAATCTATGGGTACTGAGAATTTTTAATATTTACAAATGTTTTCTGATCTAAATAAATATAATAACATGGAGCATTAATTTTATATATAGAAGAAAACTCTTGAAGGATAATTTACTTTTGCCTGTACCTAAATCAAATCAGAATTTTACCTAGAAAGCAACCTTACTAGAGTTTCCTAGGGGCTTTGAATTGAGAAAAATCTGTTCTGAAATTAATACTCCATATGTATTTATTAAATTTTCCAGAGCTCAGAACATTGGCAAAACAATCCATATATATGAAAATTTATGTTCCAAAAGATCTGTGATAATATATGCCAAATCAAAAATAATTACTATTCATTTAGGTTTCTCACTAATAGAATCCATGATGACAATGCATTATTACAATGATTTGACTAAAACCTGAGTAAATTGACTATTCCAAAAATAGACCTTCATACAGTACAAAGTTGGATAGTTTATAATTAGCCCATAACATTGGATATAAGTCCTGTCATTCAATGTCAATGACATGAAGGGATACTAGAGTTAATTTTTTTTGCAGAATATGATACAATATATGTGTTTATTAAATCCCCTATCATTCCTCATAAATAATAGTTTTATATATGTTTTTGGACTATCTAATTAATCCAAGCTTTGCTTTTCCTGAATCTATCCATTAATAGGCCCAGGGTGCATCATCATTCAACTGAAACTGCTCTATAGTAAGTTAATTTAATGGCCTTTTCTTTGTCCTCATCCTTCTCAGCAGCATTTGATCTTGTGATCATCTTCTTCTGGAAACTCTTCTCTATAGAGTTCTGTCAGTAACCTCTCTCGGTTTTCCTCTTATTTATCTGATCTCTTCGCAATCTCCTTTGCTGGCTCTTCTTCCAGATCAGGCCCATTAAGCCTGAGAGACTCCCAAAGTTCTATTTTGGTTCATTTTCTCTTGTCTCTATATAGTCTCTCACTTGGAAAATTTATCATTGCCTATTTGGTCAAGTATTATTTTTATGCAGTTGTAGTCAGTCACACATTATTAACTTCCTGTTGAACATCTAAGACTGAAAGTACACTAGTCATCTTAAACTCAACTTGTTCAAAGCAAAGCTTTTTTTCCTCAGTCCTTCCATCTTACTAATTTTGCTATTACTCTTGAGAATACCACCACCCTCCAAGTGACCTATATTCACAATTTCTATGTCATTTTAGACTCCTAATTCCAACTTAAGCCACATGTCTAATATTCCACCAAATCTTGTCATTTAAACCTTCAAAACATTCATTCAAATATCTACCCTTCTCTCTTTTCATGCAGTTGTCAGCTGTTTCAGCAGCATCCAAGATGATGATGGTGATATTTATATAACACTTTAGAGTTTGCAAAGTATTTTACAAATACCTCATTTGATCCCTGAAGGTAGTGGCTATTAACATTCCCATTTCACAGATGAGAAAACTGTGTCAGAGAAAGGATAAGTGATTTGCTGAGGATCACATATCTAATAAGTGTCTGAGACTGAATTTGAATTCTAGTCTTTCTGGCTATTGCAATAGACTCCCTAAACGATCTCTTTGACTCTTAGAAACTCTTCTCTGGACTTTTAGCAGCACATCCTTCGTAGCATTTGAGAAAACGTTTACTGACTATGATGTATTATAAATAATGTTTGAATTGGAATCAGGAAGCTATGGGTTTTAATACTGCTTTCAATAATTACTGGTATTGTGACTGTGAACATGCTACTTAGCTGTGAGATTTGTTTTTCTCATTTAAAATGAGAAGACAATGACCTATAGTTCCCAACTTATAGGTATAAATAAGATAAGTAAATCACACTGCAAACTTCAGCGTGTTAAATATTATGTCAATACTCATTG
This sequence comes from Dromiciops gliroides, assembly GCF_019393635.1. Taxonomy (NCBI): domain Eukaryota; kingdom Metazoa; phylum Chordata; class Mammalia; order Microbiotheria; family Microbiotheriidae; genus Dromiciops; species Dromiciops gliroides. The sequence continues at coordinate 259,162,654 of NC_057861.1, forward strand.
TTATTGTTTCATATTGCAGGTATGAGAATGGGACTGTGATATATCAGTGCAGAGAACACTCAGATAATTGACGTCACTTGACCAATGCAAGTTGGCACTTTCTATTCTAAATACACTGTTTAAGAGTTTCCTAGAACACTGGAGGGATTTATTACTTGTCCAGGTTACCTATCCCTATGTTTCAGAGGTGGGCCTTAAATCCCACCATATTTTGGAGGGTTTGAGGCTAGTTTTCTTTCCACTGTGTTACACTGCTCTTGTTATCATAATTGTTGTTGTTGTTATCATCATATCTTTAAAGTATGGCACACATGACAAGTTAATAAACAACGCTATCTACATGGGGAAATTTATCATAGCAATTTATATGAACATACAAGATTAATAATGACATGAGAAATGCAATGCTTTAAAAGAAATTGTGTGAAGATGCAGTCATAATACTCTCTTGTCATATTTTCATTTTCACTTACATCTTAATAATTTTACAGTTATAACCTTTACCTGCAACTCCTCTTATTGAATAATAAAAACAAATAAGTAAATAAAAAGTAAACCCTTGTAAAAAGTATTTATAGACCAGCAAAAGAAATTGCCAAATTGGTCATGTATAAAAACATATGTCCCATTCTAACCTTAAGTTTATCATTCCTTTGGCAGAACTCAAGTATTATGCTTCATGTTTAATCCTCTGGCAATGCTATGTATCCTAGCTTTGACCTGAGTTCTAAAGGTTTTCATGGTTATTGTTGTTGTTTCTTTTCCATATTATAATTTTATTCATTGTTCTCCTGAATTTGCTCACACTCTGCATCAGTGGAGAGAAGTCTTTCTAGTTTTCACTGAAATTGCCCGTTTTACCATTACTAATGGTGCTATATCATTACAGTAATATACCATGATTTATTTAAACATTTCCTAAGAGAGCGACATACATTTAGTTTCCAATTTGGGGCTACTGTGAAAAGAGTTTCTACAAGTATTTTCGTCAACATGGGTTCTTTGCCACTTTGTGGAATGCTTTTGGAATATACACCTAAGAGTGCTATTGCTGGGTCAAATAATATGGACATTTTAGTTACATTTTTGGCATAGTACCAAATTACTTCCCCGAATGGCTTAATTATCTATTGTTTTAACAAAAGTGCTTTAGTGTGATTTATTTTCCCCAATAGACCCTCCAAAATTTGACATTTTTTTTTGTGGGGCCATGGGGGTTAAGTGACTTGCCCAGGGTCACACAGCTAGTAAGTGTCAAGTGTCTGAGGCCGGATTTGAACCTGGGTACTCCTGAATCCAAGGCTGGTGCTTTATCCACTGTGCCACCTAGCTGCCCCCCGACATTTTCCTTCTTACCAATCTGTGAGATGAGATGTAAACCCTCAAAATTGCTTTAATTTACATTTCACTACATATAGTTTATGTAAAGAACTTATTTTCTTTTCAAATGGACAGTTTGGATGTTTTTCCTTTGAAAACTGCCAGTTCACATCTTATGACCATTTATCTATTGGGGAATAGCTCAGTCTTATTCTTTTTTTTTTTTTTTTTTTTTTTTTTTTTTTGCAGGGCAATGGGGGTTAAGTGACTTGCCCAGAGTCACACAGCCAGTAAGTGTCAAGTGTTTGAGGCTGGATTTGAACTCAGGAACTTCTGAATCCAGGGCCAGTGCTTTATCCACTGCGCCACCTAGCCGCCCCCAGTCTTATTCTTTTGAAGCATATCTTGGATATGAGACATCTTTACTAGAAATTTACTATACTTTTTTCTCTTTTTGAAATTTAATTTTTAATTTATGGAATTTAATTTATGGAATAAGACAAGCAAACAAATTTTAACAATTTTTTAAAAATTGTATTCCAAATTCTCTTGCTCCCTCCCTTGCCACTCCCCCCAAGAACTCTGACAAAGAATTTTCTTCACAGTTTTGTCATCATCATCAATCAATCCTCATCTTCATCCAATCATCATCAATCTATCCTTCAATCAATGATTCAATCTATCAATGATTCAATCAATCAATCATCATCATCATTGCTCTTTCCTCTGCTTCAAAAATTTTTTCACAGTTACTATTGCTGTTTCCCCACATCCTATTCCTTCCCCATGATATTTACTCTATTTTTATCTCCTTTCACCCTTTCCCTTCTCAAAAGTGTTTTACTTCTGACTGCCCCCTTTCCCAATCTGCCCTCCTTTCTCCCCTCCACCCATCCCTTTCCTACTTTTCTGTATGGGTAGATAGATTACTCTCCCCAATTGAGTATGTATGTTATTCCCTCTTTAATCCAATTCTGATGAGAGTAAGATTCACTCACTCCCCAGCACACCCCCTATCTTCTCCTCCACTGTATATGCTTTTCTTTCTTATTTTATAATACTTTACCCCATTCAAAGGCTCCCCTTCCCTTTCTCCCAGTGCATTCTTCTCTCACCCCTTCATTTTATTTTTTAAACATATTATTCCTTCACATTCAACTCACACCTGTGCGTGCTGTCTACATATACTCCATCCACCTGCCCTAATAATGGGAAAGATCTTATGAGTTACAAGTATCATCTTCTCATGTAGGAATGTAAACAGTTTAACCTTTTAATATCCCTTATGATTTCTTTTTCCTTTTTACCTTTTACCTTTTTATTCTTCGCTAAGGTCTTACTTATATTTGAAAGTCAAATTTTCTATTTATCTCAGGTCTTTTAATCACAAGTGCCTGAAAGTCCTCTATTTCATTGAATTCCCATTTTTCCCCTGAAAGATTATATATAGTTTTGCTAGATGGGTGATTCATGGTTGTAATCCCAATTTTTTTGCCCTCTGGAATATCATATTCCATGCCCTCTAGTCCTTTATTGTAGATGTTGCTAGATCTTATTTTATCCTTCTTGTAGCTCCACAGTATTTGTATTTTTTTCTAGCTGCTTACAATATTTTCTCCTTGACCTGGGAGTTCTGGAATTTGGCTATAATATTCCTGGAGGTTTTGCTTTTGGGATATCTTTCAGGAGGTGATTGGTGTATTCTTTCAATTTCTATTTTACCTTCTGCTGCTAGAATATCAGGGCGGTTTCCCCTGATAATTTCTAGAAATATGATGTCTAGGTTCTTTTTTAAGATGGCTATCAGGTAATCCAATAATTTTCAGATTATCTCTCCTGGATCTATTTTCCAGGTTTTCTATTTTTCCAAAGAGATATTTCTCATTGTCCTCTATTTCTTTCATTTTATTGGTTTTGTTTTATTGTGTCTTGATTTCTCATAAAGTCATTAGTTTACATTTGCTCAATCTTAATTCTTAAGAAATTTTTTTTCTTCAGAGAGCTTTTGTATCTATCTCCTTTTCCATTTGGTTTTTCAAGCTGTTGACTTTTTTCATGACCCTCCTCCAGCACTCTCATTTCTCTTTCCATTTTTTCCTCTATCTCTCTTAATTTATCTTCAAAGTCCTTTTTGAGCACTTCCATGGCCTGAGACCAAATCATATATTTTTGGAAGCTTTGGATGTAGAAGCTTTGACTTTATTATCTTCTTCTGAGGGTGTTTTTTGATCTTCCTTGTCACCAAAACTCCAGTTTCTCCATTTTTTATGTCTGCTCATTTTGTCAGACTATTTCTTGACTTTTAACTCCTTCTTAAAGTGGCACACTGCTTCCAGGGCACACTGTCCCAAGCTTCAGGGGGTGCCAGGTAGTACAATTTAAGAAGAGGCAGGATCTATGCTCTGGTCTGTAAGTAACCACAGGCCTGCTTGCTCTTTAACCCAAGAACAGAATTCTGTTTCACTGTGGTTGCAAGCTCTGGCATGCCTGCACCCCTCCAACACCTGGGCTCCTACTCAAGATTGTTTCCTGGTTGTGAGCACAGGCAACACAACAGAGTTCTGCATTAGTACCAGCTGAGACCCCTGAAATCTCTCTCCAGCCAAACCCTTCATCCCTTCACTACTCCATGAACTGAATTCCAGAAGTAGTCACTGCCTCAACTTATTCCAAGGTTATGGAGGCCTGATTCTCTGAGGCTGGGACTGGGTCTGTGTGGTGCAGCCCAGATCTGCACTCCACTCTCACCCCAGTATACCAGACATTTCCTGTTGTCCTTCTAAGCTGTCTTTGGCTGGAAAATGATCTCACACCATCCTTTTTGTTTGTTCTTTTGCTCAAGGAATTGTCTTGTGGCATTATTTGAAGAAATTTTGAGGGATTTGGGGAGAGGTCCAAGGAGTCACTGCCTGTCCTCCACCATCTTGGCTCCTCTATCTCTTCTTTAGACTCAAACTCTTCCCCTACCCATAGATCTAAAAGGTAATTTTTTGCTTCTATAATTTCTTTACAATGTCACCTTTTACTTCTAAGTCAATAAACAAATATTTAATAAATTACTTCGATTTTATAGACACTGGAGCAGTTTCTGTGGATACAAATAAATGCAAATAAAATTATTCCTTATGTCAAGGAATTCTCAGGCTAAGTGATGGCCCCATTTGGAGTTTATCATGGTATATAATATGAGGTACTAGTTTATAGGTAATTTCTACAAAATTAGATTTCCAAAAGTTTTTGAAGGTGGGTAGGTAGGAAGGAAAGAAGGAAGTTAGTTCTTGCCCTTGAAGAGTTAATAACCTAGTTGAAGTGTGATAACGAAATGAAAAATATGTGATATTCAATTAAATTTAAATTGTTAGTCTAGAGTACTAGGCTTCTCAGAAAATATGATTACCAGCACTGGAGAATCTTGTATTTTTTTTTTGCAGGGCAATGAGGGTTAAGTGACTTGCCCAGGATCACTCAGCTAGTAAGTCTGATGTGTCTGAGGCTGGAATGAACTCATTTACTCCTGAATCCAGGGCCAGTGCTCTATCCACTGTGACATGTAGCTGTCCCAGAATCTTGTATTTTTATCTAAAGCAAGGACTAAAAAATTACAAAGCCATGCACCACCTGGCCAATAGATTTGGACCTAGTGAATTATTTTAGTAATGCATATCTGCTTCATGACCCTAGAAAATTGCTTTTCCCTATCAGAAAAGTAGGAATGTGGTAAGTTACTATTTTCCTTATATATTACTATGGAAATGAGTCATTTTAGCCCTAATTAAATGAATTAAGTGACTTTATCCACTCAGTTTGTGAACTCTCACAAGAGGTACTGAGCCATTATGACTGAATCAGTCAGTGAAACTTCATATAGCTCCCTGCATCTAATGAACATTTGGCTATATGGCCATGTTTCTTTCTATGCACTCTAGTCATTTTCTTACCATCTGCCATGCCATTGTACCCTCTGCACTCCCTGACCTCCAGAGTCCATAGTTGTCTCAAGTTAGGGCTCCCCACACTGGACTTGAACTGCCTAGATTGGTGAGTCAATGAGTACAAAGTCATGCAGACCACAATATTTAGTCAACTTCAGGCTATTGTGCTTCTAGCTAACCAACATAGTTGTCTTCTAGTTAACAAGCCTGCCTCCTTTTCCATAAAGAATTATAATAAATCAATATTACTATTGTTTCTGCAAAGAGGATGTCAATCAACAAATTCATCTATAGTGATAATGAAATAGTACTTTTGAGAGAATGAGAAAATAATATCCAGCATAAGATAAGCACTTAAATGATCTCTTCCTCCATGCTTCTACTCGCTATCATTGTGAATTTACAGACCAAAATACTTTTCCTTTTTTATCACTCTCTTATATCTGTTATCTCTTTCTAGTAGAAATCTCATTGAAGGCAGTGACTATCTCATTTTTTTGGTTAGCATTCCCAGGGGTTAGTGTAGAAATTGTACTTATTGTCTTATAATTAATGTTTTCCATTCATTCCATTAAAAAAAAGTCACTTAATCTCTCTAAGCCACAATTTCCTCAACTGGAAAATGAGGATTGGATTAGAAGAACTCTGAGATCCTTTTCAAATCGTAATCTGTAATCTCATGATATAATCTGATGAGTGGGAATAAGTAGGTTCTAGTGCATTAATGATGATGACTTGTACAGCAGTGTTATAAAAATAATTGCTAATAGCAGATATAGGATAAGAAATAGAAGTGGCCTGACAACAGACGTAAAGAGATTAATCTGAGTGTTCAAGTATTGTGAAAAGATCTAGAGAAGAAGGCCTGTAGCACACTGGACATATAGAGAATTTATGAAACAACATAGACAAAAGAGGAGAAATGGATAAAGAAATGGATGTCTGTTGAAATGAACAAACACATCATTGAGACTAAAGTTCTACTGAAAAGGGAAAGGGGAAAAGAACAAGCATTTTAAATTATCAAGTATGCGTCCAGCATTGCACTAATACATTACAAATACTACTTTAATTTATTTTCACAAAATAAAGCTATTATCATCCCTATTTTGCAGAAGGGGAAACTGAAACAAACTGAGATTAGGCGACTTCCACAGTATCACACAGCTAGTGTCTGGTACAGGATTTGAACTCAGGCCTTCTTGACTCCTAGTCAAGGACCTTATCCACTGTGTGAGCTAGATGCCTGTATTATACATGTGAAACAATATGTAATTGATTTAAGCACAATAATTATTCAGTATCAAATTGTGACATTATTTGGAATAATTGGATTAGGCACAATTGTACTCACATTTAGTAGTCCTCCTTTCTAAATAGATTCACATTCATTTTAAGCAAGCTATGTCACCAAGTATAAATATGTAACTGGTTATTAGACTGAAGAGCTCTCTGCGAATATGAACAAAATGATAATGCAATTACCATGGAGCTTTGTTGAAGATTTCATTCTCTGTAAGATAATTAAATGTATACACTTAAGTGTTGTAACAATTCCGATAGTATTAATAAATAATTACATTACCATATAAAATGATGGAATAATGCATATGTATTCCATATTTTTTTGCTTGTTGAAATACAAATGAAGAACTTTCATAACTTACTTAATCTTGACAGAACAGAGCATTCTGAGCAATGGATGTGTGGCATTTAAAAATGGAACAATGACCCATTTATCATACTTCCATAACATTAACTGCTAAGGTTAATATAAAGTCTAATGTAACTACAAACTAGGTATGACTTTTTTTGCTAATAGCTCATTAACTAACAGAAATGACTGTAAACTCCTGACTTCAAAGTCTATATATTTTTATTAAATGCTCAAAAACTTACTTACATAGTCCTACACAAATGATCACATCTTTAAGACAGTTCCCTTCTTAAGGGCAGCCTGGTTCTTGTGTTTTCCCAGGATACTACAGTCCTGTTTTGTAAGAAAAAGCATTTCCCTCATTTTTGTGTTTAGATTTCTTGCCACTCATTCATTCCATGCTAAAGCATCACTACAATCTCTGGTAATGGGTTACCTTTATGAGAAGCATGTTTCCTATACATTGCTTATTTTTTTCCTTTTATTTTAAAAAATATTCTAAGGGAAGTTACCATAGGTAGATTATCATTTTCTTCATATGAACAAAAAGCAGATAAAAGATAATGCCAAAAGAAGAGGTAAGAAAATGGAAGCAAAAGCTATAATAATGAGACAGTATTAGAGTCATCTAAGATGCTAATGGCATGTGACAGTTTTCACAATTCAAAGACAGGTTTACCTAAACTTCTCACTCATAAGTATATCATCACTTACTGAGCAAGCCTTGTCAGTGCTGGCAGTTTAGAATCAATCTGCAAAGGGCAGCTGCAGGCAAATGTGCCTATATTGGCAGATGCCAAATTGTGAAGAAATGAAGGGAAATTGTTTTTATCTTAACCCTGACAAGCAATTGTTTCCAATAGAACTAAATTATAAAACTATGACTTATCAATAACTCTTTGAAAAATATTTAATAACTAACACATAAGTCAGCTATAACTAGTGGTGAGCTGATAAATGTTTAATGATCAGATCCTAGTGAGAGGTAAGAGGGTAGGGAAAGGCGGGTGGGGGGTATTGGGGGGTGTGTGAGGGATGTTCATAGGACACACTTTCAAATTTAATCTAAATTATTAACATTTTCTCTGTCCCTTTTTAAAGTTTAAGTAATCAACATAATAAATCAAGGCATGATTTGTAATATTTGCCAATCTCTAAGATATAAATGTTCACATTGAAAATTTAATAATCAGCTGTCCTGAGGTAGTAGAAGTGGCTCTAGCAAACCCTGGAACAATTCTTTTTTTAAGATTTTTAATGGCAAAATTTTATAAATTATTTGCCAGAGATCATGTCTAATTTAGAATGTACAATGAGGCCACAGTTGAATTTGAACAACCATAAAATATGAATAAAATGAAACATGCTAATTCTTTTTCACGTGAATTATTAAAATGACCTTAAATTGTGACTCAAAGTGACTACATGAACTGTCTGCATTGAACTGCATTGAACCATCTTCATTGTAGCCAAGAGTTCAGGTTAGATTTTATCAATTTATCCATATGAACCTCTAATCATGTGGACATGAATTGTAATTTCTTCAAGAGGATGAAATGACATAACCTTGAACCATTTCTCACTTTGCCCTTCACAGTTTCAGTTTTTAGCTATTAGATATATTCCTCATTTCCCCCCATCTTTTTAGCTTATATTAAATATTTTCTTCCTTTATTACTTTTTTAAAGAACTGATATTTATGGAACAGACTGAAGCATGCTCTTTTTTACTTTCATTTTTTCTATTAATCAAGTTTTCTTGTACAAAATGACAAATATGGTAATGTTTTACAAAATCATATATATATATATATATATATATATATATATATATATATATATAAAACCAATATGTGATTGTTTGATGCCTCAGGGAGAGGAAAGGGGAGGGAAGGAAAGAGGGATAAATATTGGAACCCAAAACTATAAATAAAATCTTTATTATTAAAAATAATAATTTTTAAATACATGTTCCAGATGTTAAAGAGAATGTCTACTGAAAATGTATCTATTGTATCATAAATAAAAACAAAACAACATTAAAATTATATAAAGCTTAGGAGTTGTGATGGTCTACATGATACAATTATATCAACTGTGTTTTCAAATTAAAATGACTGACTTTGTTTGAATATAATTCATTACTAAATCGTTAAATAACATGACAACAATAAACCCTCATTTCTAGAAAGGATTAAGCTTGATATAGACAGTAATACTGTTTTCCCTATAGCAGTGATTAGTAAACTATACCCACTCATCAAGTTCCTTCTCCCAACTCCCAATAAATGGCATATACTTGGTCTTCCCCAAAATAGGAATTGATGCTATTGATGTTATTGTTAAAGACCACAACCTTGCTTTCATTAGCAAGTTGATGTAATCTTTTTACACCATCATCACATCCTCTCTGCCCACCCCCCCACCCCCTGCAATTTTTAAAAATACCTATCTATATTCAACCTTTCCTCGTCTACCGTAGACGAGTATATGATCATAAATTTAGGATCAGAAGATTCCTTAAATACCATTAAGTACAAAATTCTCATTTTACAAGTGAAGAAACTGAGAAGCCTAGTGGCTAAAGAGTTTGTTTATAGTCACACAAATACTGAAATATCTGGGGCTGGATTTGAACTCAGATCTTCCTGACTCTGTACCCAGCAAACCTCTTAAGAAATCAGGTAGTAGATGGCATTTTATTAAGGTAATATTTCTGTCACATACATATGGGGAACATACTAGATGGAATAGGGAAGGTAAAGGTAGGTTTCAAGCAATGAAGGAATGAATGAATGAATGATCAAATGAATGATTGATTGAATGAATGAATGAATGAATGAATGAATGAATGAATGAATGAATGAATGAATGAAAAGCATTTGTTAAGCACAGAGTGCTATATGAACTGCTTGGAACAAGTAATAATATCGAATGGGTTTCAGTTGTCATGTGTGCGTATATCTAGACACTAGGCTGACTCTAAATGACTGTGACCAGAAGAAACCAAATCACACTGATTCCCCCACATTTATTGTGTTCTCTGTCAGTCTAGTGCTGCATTTAATGCCATACACATGTGGCTCATTGCTCTTATTTGTTGTGTTTTTAATTCTGTGACTATGAAGATTGGATATTACTGTAAAGAAACATATACTAGTTATAGCTTTTAAAAAACACTAAAATGATGCTTAAGGGATGTAGCAATGACGTGGAATGGAGTAGTCAAGTGCTTCAAGGATCCTTTAAGCCCATAATGAAACAGAATCAATTATACCAAAGCACAAAGGAAAGTATGGTTAAAAAAATGCCAAGAATTGATAATTGCAACCGTGAAACAGCTTAATTAATCATCAGAATACAAGCAAAGGCATTGAGAGAGACCTACCAAGTAGAAGGTTGTTATTGATCCCTGTGCAGATTGATATAAATATCTTAGAGCTGAAACAACATGAAGATGAGTGAAAAAAATAGCTTCTAAATATTTCTATGAAGAAAAAATACTTATCATGGGCATAAAAATACAAAGACTGAAATACGAATAATTGGAAATAGATAATTTCTACTGAGGAAACTTACTTTTACATTCAACACTATACCAAAACTGTTGGTGAAAGAGGTTCAAGTGAGGGGCAAAAGGAAAGGGAATAAACATTTTTTTAATAACACCTACTATGTACCAGGCACTTTGCTAAGTGCTTTGCTCTAGTAGTATCACATTTGATCTTCACAACAACCCAAAAAGATATTATTATTATCCCCATTTTACATTTGAGGAAATTGAAGAAAATAGAGATCAAATGACTTGCATAGCATCACACAGTTATTAAGTGTCTGGGACCAGATTTGAACTCAGGCTATCTTCTATGCATGGAACATTCTCCTTCTACCTGAAAACTGATATCCGTGGCTTCAGTCCCAACTAAAATCCCATCTTCTACAGGAAGTCTTCCACAATCCTTAATTTTAGTGCTTTCCCTCTATTAATTATTTACTATTTGTCATTTATATATCTTGCTCTGCAAATATCTGTTTGCATGGGGTTTTTTTGTTTGTTTTTTGTGGGGCAATGAGGGATAAGTGACTTGCCCAAGGTCACACATCTAGTAAGTATCATTACATGTTTTCTTTAGCCCTGTATTATAAACTCCTTGAAGACAGTGTCTGTCTTTTGCCTCTTTTTGTATCCCCAGTATTTAGTGCAGTGCCTGGCACACAGTTGGGGCTTAATAAATGGTTACTGACTGATTCTTGATTCTAGGCACAGTACTCCATTACCAGTACCACAATCTGGGTATCTTCATTGAACTGTAAAACATCCACTCTAAAGAATGTTTTGGAGATTTTTTTTTTTATTTCCAGTGAGCTTAGAAGTCTTCTCCTCATTAAGGCAATGGTGAAATCTAATAAATGTGCAGGGGACAGAGTGCTGGTTTTAGAGTCAGGAAGATCTGAATTCAAATTTGACCTCAGACACTAACTGTGTAAACCTGGGCAAGTCACCTCTTGTTTCCCTTCTTTCCCTAATCTAAAAAAAATAGAGTTAATAATAACACTTACTCATCAGTCTTGTTGTGAAGATAAAAATGAAATGATTGTGAAGCATTTAGCATCCTGCTTGGCACATAATAAGTGCTATATAAATGTTAACTAGTAGTAGTAGTTATGGTGGTGATAATAGTAGTAAGTAGAAGTAGTGATAGCTATAGTAGTACGAGCAGCAGTGTTGCTGCTGCTGCTGCTGAAAGCTGAGTAGAATTGTTACAGAATAATATGGAAATGGGATATTGTAAGACTGTCTTCTAGCATGGTATATGCCATGAAAGGTTAAAAAATTTAACTAAGCAATGGAAATAAACATATTCCAGTGGTCTGGGAATTGACCTAATTTAAACTCCACTGAAAATCTAGGGGATATAATCATGGCTAGCTTTGGAATACAATTGTTCTTCAAAGGTATTCTAAAAATCTAATGTGATAAAAGTATAGTTTCATGATGAAGAATTAATGAATATGTATGAAAATCTTGTGAACTCAATGTCATGTAAAATAAGTAACTGCAGCAAAATAAATCATTAAATATTAATAGTATTTTAAGAATATAAAAAGCTATAAAGATTATTGCATGTCACTAATTTTGGTAATTTTACTTTAGCATTTCTGTTAACTTAAACATTAATTTATACACTTGGCCTGATGCTCAGCTCTGGGGATATAAATACCAGACCAAAGACTACCCCTTGCCCTCAAGAAACTTCTGTCCCAAAGAAGAAACCATATGCACAAGGTGTTAAAGGGAAGGGAAGGGTAATTTGGCCTGGAAAGTTACTAAGATGAAAAGTAGGAAGTAGATTGGGGATGGAAAAGGAGGAAATCAAAAATGAAAGAAGTAGGAAGAAACACAATGTGTGTGCGTATAGCCCTGGAATAGGAGAGAATAGATCCCAAAACACATTTTCCCGGCATTCCTACAACTATCAATTTTGTCCTCCTCACTACCCCAGGAAAAAAAAAAACAACCTACCTCTAGAACAAAGTTCATAAAATATGCCTGGGGCAACCAGTAAAACATGCCTTAAAATCATCTGTTAAATCTTCATTCAAATGAGGAGTAAAAGACATCAGGATACTTTTCTATGAGAGAACTGAGAAACAGAGAACCAGTATTTTTGTTTTCATGACTCTAAAAAAACTGCTACAGGGAGAAGAACCCTATTAGAAGAAGGCATAGAATAAGCCTGGGCCCAAACAAGAAGTAGTTCACCAAGGGTGAAATCTGGTATTCTCCCATTTTAATTAATTATTCTTGCTAACTAGATGCTAAGCTCAATGGCTTTTATCCTTTTGAAGAAGCTGAGAGTGCTATCAGCATTCCAAACATCTTAATTCTCTGAGGCAAAACCTCAATTATGATTTTGTTTCCCAAGAAACACTGTGAGGTAATGTGGCTTGCAAGTACAGGTTTATATTTTTTTCAGCTCATTCCATATCCCACCCCTTTTCTACCCTGTACTTTTACATGTTGAATACTTGTTGGGTATGTCATAAAAATAAAAATCATGTGGCCCTACTCAATTCATCTTAAAAAGCAACAAATAAATCAATTGAAATAAAATCCTGCTTTTTAAAATACTAATGTGACAGGAAGATAAAGCATGTAAAAGGAAGACAGTATTTTCTAGCAACTCAATTTTTAAATTGGTTTACTTAGGTAAGAATTAGTTGCAGGTGGTACCAATTAAGAAGAGCTATATGATAGCCATACAGATGACCCACTAATAGTATATGACATTTCGAAACAGTTATTTTGTAAATGAAAAATTAGAATAATTGTTCCAGGTAAAAGAATGATGAAGTCTAAAGAGCATCTGCTTAGCCTACCAAGTACTTGGCCAAAAACCATCATAGAAATAATATTTTATCATTCCTGAAATCATTGAGGTACTTCTTTCTATAACAAATCAAAACTCCTAGTTGTGTATATTATACCATGTTTTCCTGTTCTTATGCACTGACAGTTTATCTCAATGCTGATAGTTAATTTGTTTAAATGTAGGAGGGTTTCAGATAACATGTGATCAGGAAAAAGCAAGAAAAATCAGTAACTCACAAGTAGATGATAATAGTAAGGTCAAAAGATAAAAGAGTAAGAATTTTTTTTTATCCAGAGGACTCACAGATATATACAAATTATTTAGCAGCTAGACACATGTCGGAAACACTAGATTTTTTTCAGTTAGTTAATATTCAGTTTCTATTTAGTACATGAAAATCATTTTACATCAACCAAAATAAATTCTACTGAAAATGTAAGCTATTTGAAAGATTCAAATCACATTGGATATTTTTATTTTAAAAATTCTGCATTCCTATATTACAGATATTTTTGAACTATGAGACATTAAAGATTAACTAGCCTAATGTCACTTTAACAAACAACAAAATAATGTAAATTAGTAGTGATAGAATCAGGACTATAACACAAATCTGTTTCATTCCAATACTTTCCCCACTTCTTTAGGATGAATCCATCAACCAGCATTTATTAAGCACCTACTATATGCCAAGCACGATGCTCGGTGCTAGGTGTACAAAAACCAATGGGAGGAAAAACATCCCTATATGTAATGACCTTTCATTGTTTCCTGTAGATTAACTAGAGTCATTCTATACTGTAAGGTGATATTTGAGAGCAGGGATTATAACTCTGGAGTCCATGGATTCTCAACGTATCCTTGGGTAAATTTCATGGGATCTGTGATCTTGGACAAGAAGAAATCACATAATTATTTCTTTTCACTAATCTTAGTAAGTATTAGGCTTCACTAGACTGCCAAATGATTCTATGACACAAAAAAAAGACAAGAATTTTGTGAGTTGGCCCTTGAGCATCCATCGAGTAGAGACTTGAATAAATATCAGGTATACCAAGAACCATTAATAATATGGGAGTATATGGAGGCAGCTAGGTGGCACAGTGGTTAAAGCACCGGCCCTTGATTCAGGAGGACCTGAGCTCAAATCCAGCATCAGACACTTGACACTTACTAGCTGTGTGACCCTGGGCAAGACACTTACCCTTATTGCCCTACCCCCCCGCCAAAATAATAATATTATGGGAGTATATTTCAGGCCTAGATGATCATAAGTATTAAGGTATGCAGATGAGAGATAGCATGTAATGTATTGTATGAGGACGTTTTCACTGGAATACAGAGTACATGAAGGGATGTAATATATAATAAAGATGAAAAGAAGAAAATGGGTCTAGGTAATAAGGCAATATAAAGAAATACCATATGGAAGAATTTATATTTGATTCTAGAGATTGTACAGAACCATTAGTGTTTACTGAATACAAGGTACAATTCCACACCTATACTTCAAGAAAATAAGGTTATGTATTGAAGACACCTTCAATTGAATAGAGCTCTTATGATTGACCTGTACATTGTGGTTAACCAGCCAAGCATGAGTAACCCTGGGGAGCTCTTCGTGGCAACTTTTTTAAAAAGTTTGGAAAACCAAAAAGTAATGTCAAAAACCGGAGTCTTCAGTATCCTGAGCCATTCAAATTCTGAATATAGTTTCAATACACTTAAAGAAAAACCTAGCCTGACTTGTATTATATTACCAGACAAGAATTTTACTCCCAAAATATAGGGTGAAAGAAATGAGGTGATTATAGCAAGGTTGCAATCTAGATGACTGAAAAGTTGAGAGTACCCCTGATAGAAATAAGAACCTTATAAGAGAGGTAAGTTTGGGTAGAAATATAATGAGTTCTGTTTTGGATATATTGATTTTTCAGAAATATCAAGTTTAAAATGTCTAATAGGTGATTGGTCATGCAGAAATAAAGCTCAGGAAAAAGAGTAGGGATGGATATATAAGCTTGGGAGTTATATGTGCAGATATAATAATTGAACCCATGGGAGTGGTTAAGATTAGAAAGATAAGGTAGAAAGAAAAGAAAAAGCCCAGAAAAAGCCCACCCTAATGTCTCCTTTAACTCTAACTTCCTCATTGTTATCAAAGTTGCATCCTCCCAGTCACATCCGTGACTCCACTCTCCCTCACACACTTCCAATCTGTTGATAAGGCCTGTTGATTTTACCTCCATAACATGTCTTACATACACTCTCTTCTCTCTTCTGACACTTTCATTACCCTGATTTGGGCCTTCATCATCTCATACCTAGACAAATAAAACACTGTGCTGCTAAAACTGCCTGCCTAAAGTCTCTCTCCACTCCAATGCATCCTCCTTTCAGGAGTCAAAATTACCTTCCTAAACCTAAACCTCTTTGACATTATCACCATCTTCCTCATTAAACTCCAATAGCTTCCTATCACCTGCAGGACCAAATATAATATCTTCCATTTGTAATTCAAAGCCCTTTATTACACACAAATACAAACATATTACAGACATTTATTCCAACTTTTTTAAACCTTGTTGTTCCCACCACTGTATACTCTGTAATCCATTGACACTGGCCTACTTGCTATTCCTTAAACAAGACACTAAGTCTCCTGACTGGATATTTTCATTGACTATGGCCCAGACCTAGAAGGTTCTCGCTCTTGAATGCTGTATTCTGCCTTTCTTCAAGTTTCAAATAAAATCCCATATATTAGTAAGCTGTTCCTGATTAAGTGCCTACCATATGTCAGACACTGTGCTAAGATGCTTTACAGAAATTATATCATTTATTTCATTATTATAGGTAGACACCTGAGACACTATCCACCAATGAAAAATCAGAACCTGACATTTCTCTCAGACAAAGATTAAATGATTTGCCCATGGTCAAAATCAGAGTCAAAATGTAAATTCCATTTTAAGTTTCATAAAGAAATCATGTACAGAGTGAAAGAAGAAATTGGCTTTGTTTCTTCTGCATTATTCAGATGACATCTGGAGTTATGTGTTAAGTCTTCACATTACATTAGGAAGAATGTCGAGAAGCTAAAATGTGTCCACCAGAATGACAACAAGAATAAGCGAACTCAAGATCTTGTCATAGGAAGATAAATTATAAAGTGAAAAGGGGACTAAACTTCTAGCTAGTCTGTCTAAAATATCTAATGAGTGGTCACCAATAAATTATAAGCTTTAGCAAGAGTTTAGACTTTTAAGCATTTATTAAGGAGAATAAGAATTTGGTGAAGAGAGAGAGAAAGGCCTAAATTCATCTATCTATCAAAGGGAGAGCATATCTTTAGCTCCACTCTCAAGCAGAGTCCTGACGAAAGAGAGCGAGAGCACCAGCTTCACCCCCTCTTCCTCCCACAAGCAAATGTTACTTCCTGATGCCAAAGAAAAGCCACATGGCCTTGCCCTTAGAGGCCTTCTCCTCATGGTGGAGCTTTCCTACAGTAAGTCTCTAGCAGAGGTGGCATCATTCCAATCATTACAAAAGGAAATCTGCATTATTCACAAATCTTATTCATTAGATCTTTTTTAGTTATAGCATAATTAATAGATGAAAAAGCAAAGAAAAATTTCATCTCTATGGGAATAAAAATTTCAAACCATGGGAGCTATACAAAAGTGAAATCAGCTACTTTAGGGGTAGTATATTCTTTCTCACATGAGGTTTTCATGGAGAGATTGGATGCCCTGATGTTCTGCAGAGGGGATTTGATGACCAGAAAGGTTTGTACTAGATGTCCTCTGATAAGTTACCCAACTCTAAGATTTGTAAATTCTGTGAAAGAAGTTCACAAATGGTTCCAGGTACATATAGGGGTATTACCATTTTCCCGTTTAATTTTCCTAAAGTGATGAGTTGTGAAAAACTGAAATATCTTAATTTAAGTGACCACATCTTGGACTCTTCAAAATGGCTTTCCACAGTTAATTCTTATAAGCTCCAATATTTAAGAACATTTCTTTTATATGAATAACTCTGCATGTCTTTTGCTAAGATTTATTCCATGTATTTCTATTCCATTCAAGTGGAACTCATTAAAATATTACTATATTTATGATAATGCAGATAGTCTCCCTTGTGCCTAAGTCATTCCATGTAAGTAAATTTTATTTCTTAATCAGCATGAAAATATTGGCTATATTTCCTCCAAAAAGACATAATCCCCCTCCTTAGGAATATTTCATAGAAAAGAGAAAGATTAGCTTGATATACTTTAAAAAAAATAATTTTCCTTCTTTTTATATCTATTCCCAATAAATAAGAAACTTATAAGTAATCAGTAAATATGTCTTATAATCCCAAAGGACTCAAGTCAAAATTTTCTCTCCCAACTATATTTGAAACTTGTTATGTAATTTTCCCCCTAGAATCACTCATCACCTTAATTGTCACATTTTCATTTCTGCACCTGTATGTGTTTGGAAGAGATAAAATGCCTCCCTGCTTTAATTGTACTTTTAAGAAACATTGTACTATAATACATGGTATTCTTCAGGAAGATGGTAATTCAACATTGTTTAAATAGACAAATACTATCTCTTTCTAACAATAATAGTATATATTTGCATATGCTATAGGCCATTTCTCAAAATCCATTGAGAGAAAGCATAATTATCATGATGCCCATTTTACACTGGAGAAATCTGAGGTTTAGAGAGAGTAAGTGATTATACTCACATAGCCAATGAGCAGTAGAGTTGGATTTGAATCAACTTTCCTGATTGCAAAGTCTGTGCTCTCTACATCATGATCATCCTTCACAAGTGTCATAAACAAAATTAATGATGTATAAATCATAATAATCAATTTCCCTATGCAAAGAAATAAATCTTCAGCATGGTTTTCAGAATACAGAAATAAGAAGAATTCAAATTACAATAAAAAGTACATTACCATTAAAAATTTAGCACTGGCTTTCCATCTGTCAAAATGAGAAATGATGAATATCAATTTCTCAAGCCATACAGAACAGTTAAAAAGTGTGCTATATACGTGCTGTCACTAGTTATACCTGAAGTATCCCCTCTTTTTTGGATAACAATTCTCTCTCCACCAAACCAATGGTACCCTGGAAATTACAAAATATTCTTCCTTGGTATCTCATGCTAAGCCCCTAAAAATAATCTAGGCTTTCAAAACTGTCATTGAATAGCACTTGAAATTCTTGACTTGTTCAATTGCTGATTTCAAAAGCTCATCTTGCTGACCCTATTCTGAGAACTTTCATTTTTTTGTTGTCGTTGTTTTGTTCATTTTAAGAACTATGCCATAAATCATGTCAGTAGCTCAATTCCCTCTCTTTGCAGCTGACACTTCTAAACTTTCATGAGCTTTTATTTGTGCAGGTATGATATCAAGGATCTTTTTGGACTATATTATTTCATACCTGACATGTCCACCCACCATTCTTAAAACTGTTAAAAAATATACCTGTTTTCAGTAAAAAATAATTTTATTATTTTTTGAAATAAGTTTCTACTTAGAAAATATTATCCATTTTTTGCCTTATTGGTCTATAGCATTTCACAAAAATACCACTGTTGATCATCTATGACAGGTGAATTCTAGTAATAGATACATATATACACATATACTTATTGATCCAATAATACTGATGAGTAAAAATAATTTACTCACCACTAGGAAATGTCTTCCTTTTTTTTCAGATCAATAAACCATAGGCAATACAAATTTATACTGGTTGTTCTCATTTTTTGTCATCTCAGAGGTCTTAAAGCTCACATATCATTTCTTTATCTCAAAGTAACTTCTGTCAGGAAATCCATAGTATAGGAAAGGAAACAAACAAAAAAATAATATCTTTCATTTACATCATTCATTTTAGAAATAATTAGGCTCTTACCTGAAAAATATTCAGCTGGACACAAGAAAGGAAATGACAGTAAATAGAAGATTGAAAGGTAAATTACCTCCTTGTAGCCTCTATATAATATTGATTACTAAATGTCTAAAATCTACAGTTTGAAAGATATTCTCAAAATTTCCAGTATACAAAATGGCTCCTGACTTTCTTATGAGTAATGTTTCTACATTGTTATCTCAATTCCTTGAAACTGGATTTCTAACCAAACAAATTTAGGAAAAAAAAACACCAAAAAACAGTCCTTGTTTAGATGACCAATGACCTCCTAATTGTCAAAATCAACAAGTTTTTTTCAATCCTCTTTAGCTTTTAATACTATTTACTACCCCTCATGAAGAAAACACTCTTCTTTCTCAGCTTCAAGGACAGCACAGTCCCTTGTTCTTCTCTCCCTCTACTCCTTTATCTATTTGTTCTGATGATTCTTTGGTTCTCTGCAAAATGCATGTTTTACAAATTATTTTATTGATTTCATTAAACATGTAGCAATTATATGTAAGAAAAATTAACAGTTTTTTTTTAACTTTGATTTCTAAATTCTCTCCCTCCTGCCTCACCCCTGTCCTTGAAGGGGAAGGCAATTATATTTCAGTTATATATGGAAAATCATATAAAATATATGTCCATTTTAGGTACATAGTGAAAGAAAACACAAAATAAAACAATAAAAAAAAGAAATTTGAAAAATTATACTTTATTCTGGATTTAGAGTTCATCAGTGCTTGTTGTTTATGCTCTCTCCCTCTCCCTCTCCTTCTCCCTCTCTCTGGAGGTGGATAGCATTTCTCATCATGTGTCTTGGATCATTGCTTTGATCAGAGTAACTAAGTCTTTCAAAGTTGATAGTCAAATTTTTACTGTTATAACTGTATGATCTTCTCCTGGTTTTGCTCACTCAATTTTTTTTTTTGGTGGGGCAATGAGGGTGGTGGCTTGCTCAGTTAGTGTCAAGTGTCTGAGGCTGGATTTGAACTCAGGTCCTCCTGAATCCAGAGCCGGTGCTTTATCCACTGATCCACCTAGTTGCCCCCCTTTAATTTTTTTTTAATTAAAAATTTTTTTTAATTTAATTAAAATTTTTTTCCTTTGTTTTTTTTTTTTCTGGTGAGGCAATTGGGGTTAAGTGACTTGCTCAGGGTCACATAGCTAGTAAATATCAAGTGTCTGAGAATGAATTTGAGTTCAGGTCCTCCTGAATCCAGCCCAGTGCCTTATCCATTGTGCCAACTCGCTGCCCCTTTACTCACTTGATTTTATATCAGTTAATATGTCTTTCCAGGTTTTTCTGAAAACATTCTGCTCCTCATTTCTAATAGCACAATAGCATTCCATCAAAATCACATACCACAACTTGTTTATCCATTCCCCAATTGATAGACATCCTATCACTTTCTAATTCTTTGCTACTACAAAAATATATGCTATATTTTCATACAAACATCTCCTCTTCACATGAAAAACAAACAAAAAAAAACCAAAAGAACAAAACAAAACAAAAAACTCTTTTGGGTAGAGACCTGGTAGTGGTATTGCTGGGTCAAAATGTATGCAAGCTCTTGTGGACCTGTGGATGCAATACCAAATTGTTCTCCAGAATGGTTGAACTAGTTCACAACTCTATCAACAGCTCATTGATGTCCCTATTTTTCTACATTCCCTCCAACACCTTTTTTCCCCTTTTCTCTAATGTTAGCCAATCCAATATATATGAGGTGGTATCTCAGAGTTGTTTTCATGTTTATTTCTTTAATCAGTAGTGATTTAGAGTATTTTTATATGGGTATTGATAGCTTTGATTTGATCTGAAAATCGCCTTTTCAAATCCTTTAACCATTTGTCAACAGAGAGATGGTTCTTATTTTTTTTAGAAATTTCACTTAACTCCCTATATACTTGAAAAATACTGACTTTATCTAAGAAACTTGCTGTAAATCTCCACCCCACCCCCTGCAATTTTCTGTTTGCCTTCTAAATTTGGTTACATTAGTTTTGTTTGTGCAAAAGTCTTTTAATTTCATTTAATCAAAATGATCTATTTTACTTCCCATATTCCCCTACATCTCTTATTTGGTCATAAACTGTTCTTTTAACCATAGATTATTCCCTAGTTTACTTATCTCATCCTTTATGTTTAAGTCATTTATCTGTTTTGAATTTATCTTGGTATGGAGTATGAAATGTTGATCTATGCCAAGTTTCTGCCAAACTTCTTTCCAGTTTTCCCAGAAATTTCTTTCAAATATTGAGTCATTACCCCAAACATTTGGATCTTTGATCTTATCAAATATGAGATTGCTTAAAATTTTTTCTATAATATATGTACACCTAGGTGGCAGAGTGGATAGAGTGTCAGGCATGAAGTCAGAAAGTCTTATCTTCATGTGTCCAAATCTGGCCTCAGATACTTACTAGCTATGTGAATCTGAACATTACTTGACTTAGTTTGCATCAGTTTCCTTATCGGTAAAATGATCTGGAGAAGGAATTGGTGAAGCATTCTAGTATCTTTGCTGAGCACACTCCAAATTAAAGCAATAAAAGTTGGACACATTGGGGGCGGCTAGGTGGCGCAGTGGATAAAGCACCAGCCCTGGATTCAGGAGTATCTGAGTTCAAGTCTGGTCTCAGACACTTGACACTTACTAGCTGTGTGACCCTGGGCAAGTCACTTAACTCCCATTGCCCCGCAAAAAAAAAAAAGAAAAAAGAAAAGTTGGACAGAACTGAAAAATGACTCCTCCTCCTCCTAATCATCATCATATACTTAATTTATACCAGAGATCCATCACTGTATTTTTTAGCCAATACCATATCATTTTCATGATCAACCCTTTCAAATATAGTTTGAAATCGGGAACTGTTAGGCCATCTTCCTTAACATATTTTAATTGAGTCCCTTGACATTCTTTACCTTTTGTTCTTCCAGATGAATTTTTTTTTTTTACTATTTCAACTAGCGTCATATTCTAATTCTTGTGTATTTCAATTGCTATAGTATTGAATAAGTAAATCAAATTAGATAGACTTGTCATTTTTATTATATTGGCTTATCCTCTCCATGAGCAATTAATATTTTCCCAATTGTTTAAAGCTGTCCATGTAAACATTTTAGTTTTAATTTTTTTCTTTTTCTTACTTATTGGCCCAATTTATTGATCCATTCTCTCTCTTTTATTGATTTTATGTTTTTAAAGATACAAATTTTCTCCTAAGGTTTTACTGGATCTCACAAATTTTTGTATGATGTCTCATTGTTCTCATCCACTTTAATGAAATTATTGTTCCTATGATTTGTTTTCTGACTCCTTAATTATATAGGATTAGCCTATTTAGTTTCCAATTATCTTTTGTTGGGGGGGGGGCATAAGGGTTAAGTGACTTAACCAAGGTCACAAAGTTAGTAAGTGTCAAGGATCTGAGGCCAGATTTGAACTCAGGTCCTCCTGAATACAGGGCTAGTGCTTTATCCACTACACCACCTAGCTACCCCCATTATCTGTTTTATCTATGCTTCAATGGTCCTTTACTAAATGTAATATTTATTCCATTATTATTTTTAAATGGTGCATTTAATATTTCTACTTTTCTGCATTTTGTTGTGAGGATCTTTTGAACTAATATATCATCAGTTTTTATGAAGGTGCCATGCACAATTGAGAAAAGATATTATCCTTTCTATTTTCATTTTGTTTTCTCCAGATTTCTATCATATCTAACATTTCTAAGATTCTATTTATCTTCTTGACTTCTTTCTTATTTATTTTATGGGTAGATTTATCTAGCTCTAAAAGGAGAAAGTTGGGGTCCCCCAGTATCATAGTTTTACTGTCTATTTCATCCTATAATTTATTTAACATTTCCTTTAATAATATGGATTATATATCTTTTGGTGCATTTATATTTAGTATTAATATTACTTCATTGTCAATGCTTCCTTTAGCAAAATGTAGTTCCTCTGCTTATCCCTTTAGATTAGGTACATTTTTGCTTTTGCTTTGTCTGAGATTGTGATTGTTACCCCTGCTTTTTTTTTTTATTTTGACTAAAGCATAAGAGATTCTGCTCTAGCATCTTATTTTAACTCTGTGTGTCTCTATTTCAAATGTGTTTCTTGTGAACAACATATTGTTGTAGTTTGGTTTCTAATCCATTCTGCTATTGACTTCCATTTTATGGGTGAGTTTATTACATTCACATTCACAGTTATGATCACTGTCTGTATATTGCTGTCCATCTTTCTGTTTATTCTCTCCACCCCTCTGTCTCTGTATCCCTTGCTAATTTTTTATCTTGTCACTCCTTTAAAGTCTGCTTTGCATATAATGACTGCCTTCTTTTATCTGCCCTCTCCTTAATTATATCCTTTTCTTTTATCCCCTTCTCCTCCTCACTGTTGTGTAAGATAGATTTATATTACCAAATGACTATATAGATGTAGAAATATAGACATATATCTATGGATATGTAATCTATATAGACATAGATATAGACATTTTACCTGTTTTGAAACAATTTAGATGTGTGAGGTTGAAGCATTTACTGCCCCCTACCCACCATTTTCCCTTCTGCTCCCTATAAGAGATCCTTAGATGCTTCTTTTATGTGATATAATTTTCCCCAGACTTCCTCTTTTTTTCCCACTTCTGCTAGGGCATCCTTCTTTCTCACTTGGCCATTTTTTATATCATCAACATAATCAGTTCACTCCTGCACCCTCCTTCTATATAGAATCCTTCTACCTGCCTTAATAATAATAAATTGCTTAGAAATATATACATACATATATATATACATATATATACATATATAAACTATCTTCCCAAATAGAAAGGTAAACAAAATTAACTTTATTGAGTATTTTATGAATTATTATTCATGTTTACCTTTTAATTTTTCTTTTGAGTCTTTTTTTGTTTTGTTTTGTTTTGTTTTGTTTTTAGTGAGGCAATTGGGGTTAAGTGACTTGCCCAGGGTCACACAGCTAGTAAGTATTAAGTGTCTGAGGCCGGATTTGAACTTAGGTACTCCTGAATCCAGGGCCGGTGCTCTATCCACTGCGCCACCTAGCTGCCCCTTGAGTCTTTTTTTAAAGTTAGATTTTCTATTTAGCTTGAGTTTTCTCATCATGAATGCTTGAAAGTCCTCTATTTCATTTAATTTCCACTTTTCCCTGGAAAGATTATGCTCAATTTTGCTATATAGGTTATTCTTGGTTCTAATCCCAGTCCATTTGTTTTCTAGAATATTATATCCAAAGTCTTCTGCTCCTTTAACCTGATATCTGATCAATTTTGTGTGATCCTGATTATGGCTCCATGTTATTTAAATAGTTTCCTTCTGTCTGCTTGAAGTATTTTTCTCTTTCATCTAGAATTTCACTATAATAGTCCTGGAAGTTTTTATTTTGGGGGTCTCTTTCAGCTGGTGATTGATTGATTCTTTCAATTCTTATTTTACTCTCTGATTTAAGGATAGAGAGGCAGTTTTCCTTGACATTTTCTTGAAATATGATGCTTGGGCTTTATTTGATCATGGGTTTCAGACAATCCAATAATTCTTAAATTGTCTCCCTCCAGTCAATTTTCTAGATCAGTTGTTTTTCCAATGAGATATTTCATATTTTCTTCTATTTTCTTATTCTTTACACTTGTTCTTTTTTCTTGATGTCTTATCAAGTTATTAGCTTCAGTTTATCCAAGTCTAATTTTTAAGGAATTTTAAAAAATTAATGACCTTTTGTACCTCTTTTTTTCCATTGGGCAAATTCTGGTTTGGGTTTTTATTTTTATTTTTTTATTTTTTGTGCTTCTTTTTACTAATTTCTTAATTATCCTTTCATATTTTTCCTTTGCTTTCTTTTGTTTTGCCTAATTTTGCTTCTACTATTCTTATTTGATTTTGAAAATCATATTTTAATGCTTCCACATATTCTTGTTGAGCTTATATCTAAGTCTCATTTTTATTTGGGGCCTTGCTTATAGATGTTTTGACTTCATTGTCATCTTCTGAATTTGTATATTATTATTCCTTATCACCGAAGTAGCTTTTTATAGTGTTTTTTGTTGTTGTTGTTTGCTCATTTTTCCACCCTATTTATTGATTTGGGACTCTGTTCCCAGAATTTGATGGTATTGGGGAACACTCTCTCAAGATTCAGGTTTTTTTTTTTGCCCTGCTGCTTTCAGACTCAGTTCCAGGGGCCTGGGAATTTTTAGTGCTTCCAAGTTGGTATGTTCTGAGGATATGTGTGGCTATCACTCTCTTGGGCTGTACTGTGGTCCTTACCCAGGATGGCCCCTAATCCCTTGGGATTACAATTGATACTGCTCCTCATGGGCCCATCTCCCTTGGGACTAGAAATGATACTGCTCCTCAAGGACCCTGATCCTTTGGAACTAGAAGTGATATTGTCCCTCAAGGCTTCCATTCCCTCTTGCACTTTAACTATAACCCAGAATTGGGTATAGGTTGCCAAATATTGCATCTAGTCCTTTGTCCAGTGCTAGCACAAGCATACCATGTAATTTCTTTCTGACAAGTTGCTGGGTCCCTTTAGCATCTCTGACTTGAGAGCTCCCAATGTTGCTGCTACTTCTGTATAATTATGTGGGCTCTCGACTATCCTCCATGCCTGTGTCACAGATCTCATTCATAACCTAATAAGTTTTCTTGGACTGGAATTATGTCTCTCTCTGTTGGTTCTGCCATTCCAGAATTCAGTTTGAGGAGTTTGTTTAAAGTTGTCACCCACAGTGAATGGGCCACCAACCCTGTAGTCATGATGACCTGTGTTCAAATATGACCTCAGATACTTACTTGGTATGTGATCCTGGGCAAGTCACTTAACACTGATTGCCACAATTTTTTTTTTTAAAAAAGCACAGCCAATAACAGAATTCAAGGTTAACCCAAAGGAAATTTCCTGAGAGGTTGATATTGAACCATTAAAGACTGTTCTTTGATTTCAGCCATTCAACCAGTTTAAAAACCATCCAGATATCATTTAGTTAAACATCTCTTCATCTTCTCCAGAAGACTGTAAATAATACTTGATCAAATACTTTACTCCATATATTTGCTGTACCCCAGCTAAATCAATCCTCATGTCTACTTTAGTAACTTCAATTAAAAAGTAAATATGGTTAGTCTAGCATGACTACAGGAAGACTGATTTTTTTTTTTAGGAATAAAAAGACACTGCATTTCTGAAGCATTCTCCTATCTCTTTCTCTCAGTCTTAGCTATGAGGACTCTCATTTTCCCAATGGGTTTTTCCTATCCTCCACTACCAAGCTCTCAAAAACAAAGGACAGTCTCCACAGGTTTCCTCTCCCTCTCCATCTCCTTCTGTCCTATTTTTGGCTTAAGGGCTTGAGTCCATCTGTCAGAAACTTCATAGAAATAAATGTATTTGTTCTTGTTTTTCAGTCATGTCTGACTCTTCATGACAGCATTTGGGTTTTTGAGGGTGTGTTTTTGTTTTTTGTTTTTTGTTTTTTTGGCAAAGATAACAAAATGTTTTGCCATGTTTTTCAATTCATTTTTACAGGTGATGAAATTGAGGTAAACTGGACTAAATGATTTGCCTAGGATCACATAGCTAGTAAGTGTCTGAGGCTGAATTTGAACTCTGGTCTTTCTAACTTAAGGCACATCACTCTATCCACTGTACCACTTAGCTGTCCCCATAGGAATTTATGCTGACTATGCCTAATAACTACCAAACAATTTTGGTGTTCTGGAGTTCAACAGTTTTCAAACTAGGTTTCTTCATTTCTCACACAAAGATGTGGTATAAGAAAAAAAGGAAAAGATACTAGATAAGCCTAAGGGACAAGATCATTGTCTTTGCTAACAAAGACAATGCCTTCTTTTCATATCCTACCATCTGGAATGTACTCATTTCTTACTGCCACCTCTTAGAATACTTAGCGTCTTTCAAATGCCACATCTTTATAGGAAAGCTATCTTCCTAAAACCATTTGCTAATGCCTACCTCCAGATAACATTGTGTCAAAGGGAAATTTGTGGTGGGGGGTCCTTAGGTATTCCTCTTTTTTTTTTTCTTGTGGTGCAATGAGGGTTAAGTGACTTGCCCAGGATCCCACAGCCAGCAAAGTGTCAAGTGTCTGAGGCCAGACCTGAACTCAGGTCCTCCTTAATCCAGGGCCAGTGCCCCATCCACTGCACCACCTAGCTGCCCCTTGGTATTCCTCTTTAAAGAAATACACCCTCCCACATACAAATCCAATTAGAGTAAAATAATCTTTTATTTTGGGGATAGAGAAAGGAGACCAAGGGATAAGTTAAGGACTTCTCTCAAAGGGAGATGATTCAGAGACATGATTCTCTGAGATATCTATCTCCTCAAACAGGGGAAAGGCAAAAGCTTTTATAGATGGTAAGTGGGGTGACTGGATGGGGTCACCCCCTGACAATGGAAAGTTCCCCTTGGTGGTGTTGGGGTGGTTGTGACTCTTGGATTTATCTCTATCCCTTGGTGCCAATCAGGCAGCAGCCACACCTAAAGGGTTTATCTCCCTTACTTTTCAAGGCGTGCTAGTCCTTCAGTTTCACTGGCCAGTTTAAATATTAATAGTCTCAAATTCCTTGATATGTCCCAACCATATAACACTTTGCATTAATTTTATATTTAATTTGTGTTTGTGTGTGTGTGTGTGTGTCTATGGGAAGGGAGGGAAGTGGGGGGGTGGGGACAGAGATTCTTCCTAAAAAATTCAAAGTACTTATTGGCAGATATTCCTTAATGTTTGTTTTTGTATCCCCTAGCATAATGCCTGAGACTTGACACTTAACATCTTAACATGATTTGTGGAAGTGAATGAATGAATTGTGCCTCACAGTTATCTATAAAGGCACCTCATCTCTTTAAGTTAAGGTCAAGGGGAATATCTTCTACAAATTTTGTATCTTCCTTGACACCTACCATAATGCTAAATACAGAAAAGGTACTTAATAAATGTTTGTTTCTGAAAAATTAACATTTGAATCATTTTTTTAATGAAAATTACTTACTAGCAAACTATTACAATTGGCTACAGAAGCCTGCCAAGCTTCAGATTTATATGCCCTTAGCCTTCAACCCAAAATTCAGCATGACATTGTAGAACCTTGGTTCTCCTCTCAGAGCTCAGATCTGGAATGTGAAAATGGATGCCCTGATTTGCTTGAGTTCCCCAATTATCCAGGTAATCAGAACAACTGTATGAAGGTTGGTTGCATTGGCTAGCACACCAATAATCCTTTGGAGTAACCAGAGTAAACCTAGCTGGAAAATAAGTAACTCTGAAGCTAACTAAACTTGTACCAACATTGAAGCAGATCCTGAACTATTTGGTGATGGTGGTTTATGGACCTTCAAGAGACATCCTTATTTTCAGATTTACCTGACTGCAAGTTATGAGACTATGAATATATTCTGTTCATGGTCTATTGTCTTTAGTCTTATGGAACTCTCGAAATGATCCTGTTTTTCAGAGATTTCCTTATCAAGACATCTCCTAATCAAGCAAAGATCTG
The DNA here is from genome assembly GCF_019393635.1 of Dromiciops gliroides. NCBI lineage: Eukaryota > Metazoa > Chordata > Mammalia > Microbiotheria > Microbiotheriidae > Dromiciops > Dromiciops gliroides. The sequence goes on from NC_057861.1 coordinate 259,191,426, forward strand.
TGAACTGCTTAACACCAAGGATGCTTTCTGATTTGTATATCAAAGGCCAAATCCTTGACCCCTAGAAGGCCTCACTTTCCCCTCCCTTTGGGAATGGAATCCATGGACATTCCTTTCAAAGGCCACATTTCCCTCCAAAATTCCTTAACTGCCTTTGTTTAAAATGCATATAAACCCACACAATTTACTACCTGGTATCCTATTCAGCATAGGCTGGATAGTACCTGTGCAGCATGTTCATTTTTTCTTTTCTTTCCTGCTTAATAAAAACCTTTCTTTATTTTTACAGGCATTGTGTTCCTCTGGTTTCCTGCCCTTTTAGGAAGAAGGGGATTTAAATCTCAAGAACTGGCCTTAGTGTTCTCCATCTTCCCCTTTGGGGAAATAGATTCTAAAGTTCATCAGTAGAGTATTTGCCTTGGTTTACAGGACCAAATCAAGATCCTGTAACAATGCAGTGTTTCTAGGTTTGCTTTTTAGTCACACATGTGTATAGTATACAATTTCCTATATATGACTGGAAATTACCTTGATATTTCATGTTATTTAAAAGAATAGAAGATTCTATATACTTAGAGTTTACTTTATCTATGCTTTAGAAATAAGAGTATCTCACCAATAAAGATTCTTTTTCAATGTGTCAACCTGATATGAAAAAGATTCCAAAGGAATCCCAAGTTATGTCAGTGTTTAGACCTTTTCTAATCTTTTAACACCTCTTATTTTTCTCCACTTCTTATAGGAGTGATTTGAATGGCACCAGAAAAGAGTCTTTTGCAACTAGCAGGAAAAAATGATTTCATTTCTGGAATTCATGACACATTTCATATTTTGCAGCCAAATAAACATAAAGTATGTCAAAAGGCCAGGCCCCACTAATAGGATTGAAGGCAGAGCAGAATAAGCACCAGCAATGTGTGCCAGAAAGCAAGATATGAAAATATTAGCCACAGCCAGACTCATAGAAATATTCATTAAAACAAATAGCAAAGGATGTATAATTTCTATTGCCTGATAACTGACATATGCCTCCCTTACAGATCAAAATCAAAACTAACAGACGTTCTGTCATTGAGAAGAGTCAGCAAATAAGTCACACTTTTGTAACAATAAGGGTTAATAATCTATTACATTTTCTTTCCAACCAGTTCCAATATCCTATTCCTTTTTACTTTCCCTTTAAAACCAATTGAACTGACAAACTAAGGCCAGAATGAGCTTTCAGCATAATTTTTAAAGGAACTAACATACAGCAAAATGCAAAAATCAATGTGTTGGCAATAGAGAAAATTTAATTGAACTACTAAGAACAGAGTAGACATAGCCTAAGAAATAAGTGTAGATATTATTAAATTTGTGACTTTCAGTCTGAAAGATATCTTTTTTTGTAATTGAATTTTATGTAGTTTATTCTTTCCTCTCCTACATAGATCTAAAAACACGAAAATAAGGAATATCCCATAATGACAGAAACATCCTCTAAGCATGATATCTCTACTAGTCAGATTCAACATTTTATGATCAGAGACAAAGTCCCTGATTACTAGTTGATTTAACTATTAAATGTCACATGAAGCACATGGTATCATTTATTCATACAGAGATGGTACAAAGAGGTATGAATATTTTGATCCATGTCATAGTCATCACCTAAGTCATTTCTTTGGCTCAGGGAAATGAGGATATATGTTAGTGATCTCAGAAGGCAGAAAAGTAGGTTGGTATGGTACATAGAGAGATAGTTTTCAAGTCTGGAAGACCTAGGATTAAGCTGTATTTCTGGAAAATACTGTCTGTATAATCCTAGGCAAGTCATTTAACCTTTCGTTGCTTTAGACAATAGATGCTAAACCCATAGTCTGCAAGCTGCATGCAGCTCATAGCACTCAAGTAGAGCCCAAACCAGATTTAAAAAGTAATTGCTATCTGATTTAAATATGTTAGTGTATTTTTTAAAAAAAGAAACAAATATACATGGTTTTCTAAATTAATATGGGATCCTTATTTTAATTAAATGGCCCCTATTTTTATTTGAGTTTGACACCACTGTTTTAGGCAACTTTCTAAAGTTGTCAGTTGCCAAAAAAAAAAAAAGAGGTGAAATACATTGATAAAGGGAAGCTATTTCCCTGAGAGTTCCCTATAAAAAAAGAAAGAAAGAAATCGCATATCTAGTTATCTCTCCAAAAGTCATTTCAATCCTTATAATAAATAATAGTCCAATCAATGGGTTGTCTTCAAATCTTTGGAGCTGGAATTTATCATAAAAAAGGATTAATCTCAAGTGGATCAAATAAAGCTAGAATGGGACTTAGCAGAATTTCTTTGGAGTCAAGGGATATCCATTAATTATTTCAGTTGTTTCTAACTGTGTCACTTTCTGTTTGAAAGAAGTCCTGTTCACCTGGGCTTTATCAACATTGTATCATTCCCTTCAGTTATTGAAACATTCTTACAATTTGGAAAGCTAAAACCTCAAACCTCTACTGTAGATCCCATCTCTTATCTTACTGCCTCCTAGGAGCCTCCCTCATAGACACAGTACCCCCCCCCTTTTTCCAAGTACTATCAGTTACAATCCTCCTACTTTTGAATCTCTCTGTTATCTTTAGCAGTAAATTCAAATTTCTCAGCCTACCATTTCAGGCCTACAATATATGTCTCCAGTTTTTTTCCCCCATTACAGACATCTTTTCATTCTCTCTCTCTCTCTCTCTCTCTCTCTCTCTCTCTCTCTCTCTCTCTCTCTCTCTCTCTCTCTTTCTCTCTCTCTCTCTTCCACCTCCCTTCTCCCTCCCCCTCTCATTTTCCCTTTCTTCTTTCCACCCTCTATTTATATATAGTTATGTCATCTCTATCTTATTTTTCTCTCCATCATCTACATCAAACTATAGGTAATAATAATATCACCCAATGTCAGTACAGATACAAATAAATTGGAGAGTAAACTAGAAATCTCTTTTAACTTAAATGTTAGGTATCACTTAGACTTGGTGGGAAGTGACCCATGATGAGGATATGGCAGAAAAAAAGATATAACTTTGAAAAGGAATGAACTATTTGAAAGCAGTGATGAGAAAATTGCATATCAAAAAGTATATTCTTGAGTGTGAAGTCATGAGCAAAAATGTGTGAATATTTGGGGATTTGGGTGAATATCGATGGAGAACAAGAAGAGATATTTTGTTGGGAGTATAAAATCCAATGCTGAATGAAACAATGGGAGATCAGATTCAGAAATATCACAAAGCTGACACTGAGGCAGGATACTGTCATGTTGGAAGACTTTACCTGTCTTGATGCTTGATCAGGCTGCTAAAAGTGGAGCAAATGCAAACATTCTTGACTTGTCTTGCTGATAATTTCTTCCTTTAGAAAATGAAAAAGACATAAAGGTCAACTGACATTTAAGACCTAATTTTAAATTTAAAAAATGAAAACTCATTGCCAAGGTAGAAATGAAGTATAGAACAAAAATGCTTAATGTGGAATTTTAAAAGATGTGGTAAGAGTTTGGAGAATCTAAAAATTAAAATGGATATCAGAGAACAACTAATTCAACTGATCCCTGACTAGAGTCAGGAATGTGATTTGTGAATCCAAAAAGTTAATATGAACTTAGGCTGTGTTATGAGGATAGTCTTTAAAACAAGGGAGCTGATATTTCCATATTACTCTTCCCTTGTCTAAATACGTGGTAAGTATTTAATTTAGTTTATGTTTTAGGAATAGAAGTGAGAAATTGAAATGTATCCAGAACCTGGTTACAAGCAAAATGATGGGTTTTAAGATCAAGAAACATGCATCATTTAAAAGAACTGATCAATGGTTCAAAATTATTGTATATTTTAGTGAAATACATATATAAATAAAACAGTTTTTTGATGTGTTCTGTCAAGGAAATATTTTGTTTCTTGAGGAACAAAAGGGGGGAATGTGGTAAAAAGTTTTAATAGTCGGTTAGATAATGGAGAGATGCCAGTTTTTTTTAGGACCACCTTTTTGGGGAGGAGACCAACAGCATGAGATACGCACACCAGTCTGCCTGCGACGCAGGCCAGATTGCCTTCTGAGCACTCGACTTCTGGGGTGCGAGCTTAAAAGGCAAGGAGAGAACAGAAGTGGGGCCTTTTTTCCTGCTCCACTGGTCTCCTGGCTGCGCTGCACAGACAGACACTGACTGGAGTTCGACTCAGCCCGGCTCTCGGTTAACAGAATGCGCTTGACTCGGTCTCTCTCTCTCTCCCCAAAGGTGGCCTTGGGTTTTGGTGAGTTTTATACAGAATATAGACTAAGCCTAGACTTAAGACAATTTGTATTGTATTTCTACTTTCCTATCCTTCTAATCAACATCACCTTGTGACTACCATACAATAAAAGCTCTAACTAGAAAACGAGAAGCTTCTTCCATTTACTAGTCTGGGCGATAAATTAAGGGAAAGGTTAAGTAGGGGAGATTTATGATCTAATATCCAATTTTAAATCTCACAGATGAAAACAAAGTTCAAGTCAACATCAGCAAAGTAAGGCTAACAACAACAACAAAACCCCAAAATAGTCCCAGAAACAACAAATGAAGCTTAGCAACTATTTATTATAGTATGTACAAATACAATCAAAATTAAATAGACAGTCATCAAAGTTCCCTATGGGCATGATTGAGCTCATCAGTCAGCATAGCCTCATAGATGAGTTTTGTCATAGTATTATTCATCCTTGCATTTGAACATAGTCTGTAAATTCATAGCAAGATGATCTTTTATGAAAGTTAAATGTACTGTAATATCTGACTTATTTCCAACTATCATTGATTTTGGTAAGGTTTCCCTAGTGAAAACTATCAATTTTCAAAAGCTGTAATAATTTGCCAATGGTTCTACATAAAAATTTAACAATTTAATTTAAATTTAATTATTATTTTTATTGTATTTGTTTTATACAAATGAAATGATGGAAGAATACAATCACAAATTGAAGAGAAAAATTTGCTAAAACCCCCAAACTAATATGATCTTCCACAATTTGAATACATCAAGCTTCACAGAATATCACATTTATTAAGATTCATAAATGAAGTATGACAGAGTTTTTCAAATCAATATACAAAAATAAGTACAATTATAAAAGTAGTCTTTTAAAAGAAGGGTGGTTTATAAAATTTTGCATTGATATGAGGCATAGTATAGGGCACTTCTGTATTATTGTGAAAAGTGATGGCTTCATTATGGCAAATTCTTTTAATAGTTGTTATGGGGCAGCTAGATGGCACAGTGGATAGAGCACCAGCCCTGGACTCAGGAGGACCTGAGTTCAAATCCAGCCTCAGACACTTAATACTTAACTAGCTGTGTGACCCTGGGCAAGTCACTTAACCCCAATTGCCTCACTAAAAAAAAAAAAATTGTTGAGCTTTAGGAACTTACTTCTCTTAGTGTTAATAATAAAAATGAAAGAAATTAATTTTATTAAAACATCTCCAAAACTCATATATTTGGTGAATTAATTTTTAAGTGAACACTCAAAATAAATTAATACTAGGTATTCTAATTCATACTTTTCACAAAGTTTAACTGCATTTATAAAAGTTAAAACTTCAGATAATATATTTTGAAGTAATATTTTATATGATCTTCAACTTTAAAAATATTTTACCTGAAAGTGAAGTGGAAGGTAATAAAGGCTTGAATATTAATAATTTGATTAACTTACAGAAATGTTTTCATTTTAATAATTGAGTTATTTATATAAATAAATAAGGATATTCATTTGCTCTGGAAAAATATATATATTTTCTATTTGAATAAAAATGGCTAAATGACTTGTAATATTATGCTGAAACAACCTTTTGAAACAAAAATTATTTTATATTTTGGCTAATGGTAAATAAAGGATTCTTTGCTTTCTCAAAGAGATGCAAATTTTACTATCATATTAACTACTTTGTGTAAAATGAGGTTTTCTGCTGTACCTATTATAACAAAATATGAGTTTTGAGAAATTGTTAAAAAACAATAGAGTCAGACATAATGTTTGGTAAATTGAATTCAGTCTAATAATAGTAAGGAAAATAAAAATATGAACATTTAAATTATGTTCATATGATTATAAAATATTTAATACTTCTTTATATTCAATGACTTTACTATATGTTTAAAATTAGGTTACTATGAAATTTATACTAAATTCTTAATTTTATAAAACACAATTATCAGCTAAGAAAAGCACTTGCTTGCACTGTTTTATAAAAGAAGTGAGACAATGAGTTTTTTTGTTTAAAATAATGGATATAACTATGTAAAGTTTGGAAATCAGTAGTTGAGAGAGAACACTTTCAAGTACAAAGTTGATAATGTACTTTTTCTTTCTTTTAGAAACCTTAGAGAAAATAGAATGTATTGAATACCAATTATTTCATGATGAAAGGTCACCCACTTGAACATATTCATCCCCCTCCCATCTAAGAACCGCTGCATTATAATTAACAGATGACCCAGTTAATTTGATTTTGAAGGTAATTATATTTTCATTCTTGCTAAGATGATAAACTATTTCAAATTTAATGAAACGATCTTTATTATATAAACAAAATAATCACTAGATAAAGCATGCATGTTTTACATAAAGCTAAAATTATGACATTGCATCATGAAGAAAAAACTTTTTTCCCCAATTATCTAGAGGTAAAAGAGATTTCAGAGGTCATACAGTTCAACCCTCCTCATTTTACTAACCAGGGAAACAAAAGCTCAAATAAGTTAAGTGACTTGCCCTGTGTCCCATAGGTAGTAAGCAGTACAACCAGGATCTGAACCCAGGTCCTTTAACTTGAAATTCATGTACATCTGAGGAATAACACGCTCAAATGATTTCAGTTATGTCATCCCAGGAACTAGGCTGGGTCAGGAGCTGCAGGTTAAAGAGCAAGCCAGAAGAAGCATATACAAGGAAAATTATGATAGAGTGAGAAAATAGACCTAGCTAAGTTTGCTATCAAAAAGACTGGTACTATAGCTGAAGGAACAACAGTGGGAAGGTTATTGAAAAGGGGGGAGAGGGCATGGAAGAGAAGGCAAAATGTCCTCTAGGTTAATGTTCCCTGCCTTCCTCTTCCACTTTTGCCCTGTGATGTACACACGTACAGAGGTGCTACACCATGAATGTCAGGGATAGGTGAGAACGGCACAGCATTAGGAGACTATTCCTTCAGAGTTCTTAGTATGTTTTGGCTTTATTGCCTTCATTTATTTTATACACATACACACACATACATTTGTGTGTGTATGTGTATATTTAAGTAGATAAAGAAATAGATATCTTGTATATACATAGATTTTTGGATGTTGTCTTTCCTCATTAGATTGTGGCCTATGTATTTGCTTTTCTTTGTACTGTGACATATAGTAAGCACTTAATAAGTGCTAGTTGATGATACTGACTTGTAGTATTTTCATTAAGCATATAATTTAGACATATAGTATCTCCACTGTATGATATATGGAGCTATTAATCATTATATCATTACCAAAACTACCACCAAAATCACTATCAATATTTGCTTTTTTAGGTCACTGAGTGCTGAGTACAGCTAAAGGGTCACAAGGGGGAGGGGGGGAGAAAGGGGAGGTAGGGTTGAAGCCATTTTCTGGATAATTTATCTGTTTTTACTGGACTTGGTGAATCCTATAGCTGAGCATGAAAACTCTTGAGAGCTCACACACATTCAAATCACAGGAGCAAAGCTTTCCCATATAAAAGAAATTGCTTCAATGTGATTGGCCTCAGGATAAACTTTGCTAATATTGCTATAACCTTTGTAATAGATGTAAACCCCTAGTTTCCCCACTGCACCTCTTTCCAGCTCCCTTGATTGACCAGGTAATGGACCATCTATATGTCCCAATTGTCTACCTCCACTCTAGCTTTCTCCTATCTACTCATAACACAAATGATAGCAGTGCTGGGAGGAATGAGGAACTATAGTGGCCTTTCCCAACAACTCTTAATTCCAATGCCTTTCTTCCCTTATTTACTTTATGTTTATCCAATAGAGAACTGTTTGTGTTTATATATATGTGTGTGTATATATATATATGTGTGTATGTGTGTCTGTATGTATGTGTGTTCATGTGTTTGCTCACTTTTTGTTTCCTCCATTTTATTGTTTTGTTTTGTTTTGTTGTAGGGCAATCAGGGTTAAGTGACTTGCCCAGGGTCACACAGCTAGTAAATGTCAAGTGCCTGAGGCTGCATTTGAACTCAGGTCCTCCTGAATCCAGGGCCAGTGCTTTATCCACTGTGCCACCTAGTTGCCCCACCTCCATTTTATTGTGAGAAAAAGGGTTTTACCACTTTTTGTTTCCCCTGCACTTAGTAAAAGTTCCTGGCACATAGTAAATGCTTAATAATATTTATTACTTGAGTTCATCCCCAAATTGAATCTACATTGGAACAATTCCACCCTTTTAACTATTTCTCAATCTGGACTTCAGCTACCTGAGATACTGAAACACGGGTCTTGTAGTACAGACAACAAAAACAAGGAAAATCTAAGTTGGGTTTTTCAGTACATTTCCTAAAAAGGCAATGCAACCCTTTCATCAGTAGGTTATTTGGTTCAGGTTTTTACAGGAGTTGATCAAGATCCCAACAATATTATAATAGTCTCTAAGCCACGCTAGATACCAATACCTGTATGATTCTAGGAACATAGAACTTAGATTTTTGTTTGCTTTTGCCAGATACCTAGTGTCTAATCTGCTTGTCATGTCCGGAAAATGTATTTGGAAATGGATGAGGACTAGAAATATGCATCTGTAAAGTTCCAATACCCTCAAAAGTTTGTGATATAAAGACATTGTTTCTAATTTTATCTTACTGTTTAAAGGCACAGTGGAATTGCTGCATTATAGGATGCTTAATGTAGCATTAAGTAGTCATTATATCTGCAATTCTCCCTCTCCCTCTCTCCCTTTCCTCCCTCCTTCTCCCTCCTCTCTCTCTCCCTCTTCCTGTTTCCCCCCAAAGCTGTGTGATCTGATGCCTGATGCTACAAATGGCCTCTTTTTTCTATACGTGCCCTGGACTCTAAAATGTTAGCAAATTCACTTGGCCTTGTGTCATTTGAAAATTTATGGGGTACCCTATCTCTGTTCCAAGTTTTAGGGAAACAACTGGGGTTTCTAATATACTGCTACTTTGAAATAAGAGGCTATAGCACCAGTTTGGGGGCATTAAGCATTTATTAAAGCATATTAAATATTAGTAAAGCGAGAGCACATGATTCTGAAAGATCAGAAGGCCTATCTAGGATGGAGAGGGTGAGAATGGGCTGCATGGCTGCTCCTTCCCTGTTCCCAGGCCAAGAGAGAGACTGCAAGCATAAGCTCGCTGCAGTCAGGAGGAGAGGTGGCCCTTCCACACTTCTCAAACCTAACTGGCTAGCATCATTCAAATCTATTGGTTTACTGGACTTGAGGGTGGTCCAGAGAAGTACATGCTGATGTCAGAGTATAGAAGACAAACCCTCTGAGGGGAAGACTTTCAGGTAGGTGTGGTTTCAATCTCCAATTGTCTCTATTCATAGTGCAAGGTCCAACCACATTTCCCCGAATTCTCCTGGCTCTGGGCTAGCACCAAGAAAGATCAGGCAAAGCTCTCTGTTTATCATAGAACCCCATTATTTTCTCACAGCCTCCTTCCCTATGAATATGCTTTTCTTCTGTACAATGGGAATGATACCAGCTTCACAGAATTAACTTTTTGTTTTGTGAGGCAATTGGGGTTGTGACTTGCCTAGGGTCACACAGCTAGGAAGTGTCAAGTATCTGGGGTGCGGATTTGAACTCATGGACTCCTGATTCCAGGGCTAGTGCTCTATCCACTGTGCTACTTAGCAGCCCCGGGAATTAACTTTTTGTACTCTAAAGTTCTTTTAAAATTCCATTTACCTTTGTTATGGTAGAAATATGAGAGATGGAGTGAAGAGACATAACCAACAATGAATGGGCTTAAAAAAATTCTCAGAGATGTTCTTTTCCTTCTTTTTTTTTTTTGACTTTTTTTCTCACAGTCATATTACAGAAGGTTCCCAAAGTCCCCACAAAGACAAACAGAAATGAAACCGTGAGGACAAACTGGAAACATCACACACACTGAGGAACAAACTGAGTTGCAAATTGGTTTCCTTTTTATATTATTGTTTGGCCCTGACTTTTATTGGCATAAGGGAAAAGCCAGAAAATTGTCATCTCTGGGATACAAATTGGCGATGCTTGCACCTTGGAGGCTTTGCTGTGCTCAGTAAAGTACTTGTATTATGTGGAAATCTGACAAAATGCCATTACCCATTGTGGCACACTCCAAAGTTTCAATATAGCCTAGAATAACGATATTACAGAAATTACTTCACCAGAGTTGCATATGTAAATCCAGAACTGAAGACTTTCCTATTCCTCATAAAATGTAAATAAAAAGGTTTGATATTGCCAATCCTAATTCTAATGATTAAACAGCTACTTTTCTTTTTCTTTCTTTTTCTTTTCTTTTTTTTCAGGGTAATGAGGGTTAAGTGACTTGCCCAGGGTCACACAATTATTAAGTGTCAAGTGTCTGAAACTGGATATGAACTCAGGTCCTCCTGAATCCACTGCACCACCTAGCTGCCCCTAAACAGCCAATATTCAAAATTCAGTCACTGAAAGTAAAAGCCAACAGTGAGAGATATTTTATATGCCAGGATTTCCTAACCTTTTTTGTTCATGTACCCCTTTGGCAATCCAGTAAAGCTTTGGGACTCTTCTGAATGATGTTTTTAAATACAATAAAATATAACACACAGCATGACAAAAGAAACCAACAATATTTTGATATATGTTAAGCCTTAATTTTTGTCTTTGGCTCCTTTGGGGTATACTAGTGGGATCACTAGGTCAAACTATATGGACAGTTAAGTCATTTATTTTGATTAATCTCAAATTGAAAACCAGGGATAGAGGAATTTACAGAAAATAAATATGATTATAATTGCATTAAATTTAACAAAAATATTCTGTATGAATAAAATACATGAAATATATTTCATTGAAATCTATGAAATAAAAGATATGAGAAAGCACTTATTAAGCTTTTGTTGTATGTAAATTACTATGTTAATTGCTGGAGATTCTAATAGAAAAATAAGACCTCAGGGAGATAACATTGTAATGCTGAGCCAGGGGAGAGTAACATATCCTAATGGTTTCAGTTTCAAGTGAGCTTCAAAGGTCCCATGGTCTTAGAGTACAGAGGCAAAGCAGTTCATATTCTTTATTGTAATTTCTGTGGATAATCATAGCTATTTCTGACATGGAATGATTTGACAGCACCAAGAAATTTGGTGGAAGTTCAAGTCTTTGGTATTAAGATTTAGAATTGAAAATACTCTATTTTCCTGCTCCACCAATAGTGAACCAATGTGTTTATCTTCTGACAACTCCTTCAGTATTGACAATTTCCCCTTTCTTCCTTTCTCCATCCCCAGTGGAATAGCAGCATATGCTTTAAAAGCCCTGTTGCCAGGGCTCTGCTTGGTTTCTGAACCTCTGGTGAGACCTAGGTTTCAACCGTGACAAGCAGGCCCATAGATCAGGGACCCTTCGAAGACCTAACCTTTAGTGGGCTGAATGAGATGTGCTCCCCATAAATAATTCACCACCCTCTAGAGAGTGAGTAGGGACACTACAGCAGCAAAAGTGAAAGCAAGAAACAGCTAGAAAGAGGCAAGAGGAGATTGCAGCTTTTGGTGCTGCTGCTCTAGTGAGGATTTAAGCAACTAAACAAAAAATCTCTCTTCTTCACAACCCTGCTCTCAAGATTCATCCAAATCCACTGGCCAATGTGAAAATAAATTAAAAGGGTCATTACCACCAAGAAGCCAAGGCCTGTCTGGACATCATTCCATTTACCTTTCTATTGTCCCTTTGTTCCCATGTGAAAAGCTGCCCTATAGACTCAAGAGATAGTAAGAGCTGTCCCCTTCACCCTGACCTCCACCAAACACACACACACACACACACACACACACACACACACACACACACACACATAAACATATGAAAGAAAATGGAAATTCACTAAATGAATTTAAATAAAAATCTTTATATCATTGTTTCATGAGATTTTTTAAAAAGGAGTATCATGATATAGTAAAAGCAATCAGAGTTTTCCATTCAGATCTATAAATCTTTCTGAGGTATCTTTCTTATCTGTGACAACATTAAAACCAAATATTGAAATAAACAATGTAAAACTAGACCTTTGAATATGTCTATAAGAGTGTATTAAATATATATTGTTAAAAGTGATGAAGTATGTTCAATTTCATTACTCTCTTTAAAATAATTACATGTATTTTAATGAAAGCAAAGAAGTATTTTGCATCAACAAAATTTAAAATACTTAAAAATACTGTTTCTTCATGTTCATTTTATCTTTTTTCAATATATATTTCTGATTTTATAATATATATAACATGATCCATGTAGAGCATTTATATTTTTATAAATAAATAGGTACATGCATATTTTGGGTAAGTGTTTTTTAACCTTATGAATAATCAAAAAAGTTTGGAGAAAACTTATCTAGACATTAGGAAAGTAATGACAGTGATTTTTAGGAAGGCCAAGTCTGTACACTGGGAATTTTATTTTAGCTACTGTTTTAATAATGAAGTAGAATGGAGAGATTCCATAATTCTAATGTTTCATATGAGATTTATTCTCTGAATCTATTTTGTGGTTTTTAAATTAATGAACTAGAATTTGCATTCTTTATTCTTCAATTATCTGTTGTGCTATTTGAATCTTTTCCAATTAGGACAAAGAAAAAATTTCTAGAGAATATAATATACAACAAATTATGTTAAAGTGTTTCTGTAAGGTATGATGAAAATAATTGTCACCTCCAGCCCTATGTCTATGTCTTAATTATAGGGAGTATTATCTAAATTTGGGACATTCCCTTTCTATTTTTTTTTTGCAGGGCAATGAGGGTTAAGTGACTTGTCCAGGGTCACACAGCTAGTAATTGTCAAGGGTCTGAGGCCAGATTTGAACTCAGGTCCTCCTGAATCCAGGGCTGTTGCTTTTCCATTGCACCACCTCGCTGTTCCCCCCCTTCTATTTTTTAAGCCTCACTCTTTCTTTGAAGCTGACTTCTCACCTCCTCCATTAATCTTCCTCTGACCAACCCCTTCAGCAATCAAACTCTTAGAGTACTTATTATCCATATTGTTCCTTGGGAGCTTAGAACTAATAACTTTATAAATAACAATTGTTTTTATATGTAGACCCTCTATACCCAAATCAATTTCAATGAGGAGTTGTCTTTGTCTCTGCATGCCCATTATGTACAGATATTCAATAATGATTCTCACTTCTCTGATTTCCTTCTACATAGTTGCCAAAATAATCTGTCATTACCCTGCTCAAAAATCATCAGTAGCTTCCTATCAACTCTAGAACAAAAGATAACCTCTTCATTGGCATCTAAAAGCCTTCAACATCTGACTCTATCCTTCCAGACATTTTTCATTATATTTTATGTTTCTGACAACTGATCTACTTGAAGTTCCCCAAATTAAGCATTCCATCTCCTCGCTCCCTGTCTTTTCACGGTGTTTTACCCATACCTGGGATGTACTTTATACCATCCTCTGCCTCTTAGAATCCTTAGGTTTCATCCAGATTAGGCTCTTTGTGATACTTTTTATGGCTTATCTTACTTGATCTCCAAAATGTGAGGCCCTCTCTATTCCTCCTCAAATTATCTTGTATTTTCTTTCCATTAGAAGCTGTGCTTGACTTCCAAGGAGAAACATGACCCTGTGCCAAGTACACACTGGTGGCTCCTTTCAACCATCCTTTTTAGATTCCTTTTGTGGGTTGCCTTCTCCTTTGAGTGCAGAGATTGTCTCGTTTTCTTGTTTGTATCCCCAGTGCTTAGCATAGTGCCTGGCACATAGTAGATACTTAATAAATGTTTATTGAATTGAATTGTTTACATGTTGTATCCCAGAATATATTACACAGCTGCACAGCAGACTTGTTGCATTCCACACAGTTTTGGAAGGGGAAGAGGGACTGTGTATTATTTTTAATTGCCAAAATACCCCTATATTTAACTTAGTGTTCTGCAGAAGACAAGTGTGAATAAGTATTTGCTGATTTTTGAAAAATGCTGGAAAATAGATATTTTGATTAGTGTAATGTAAAAGAGAGAGAAACAAGAAAGATAAGAGAGCTAAGATATAGTTCTAGTTCTGCTACTAATAGCAAATTTTGATGCAATCATTAGACCCTTTTGTATTTCAGTTTCTTCACCTTTGCAATAAAGACTTGGGGGAAAATCCTTTCATATATAAAAATTATATAACTGATAGAATATATAATTGTTAGAATAAGATATGGACCTATCATCTCAACAAATTTCATTATTTATATTGTGTCCTTTTTGCCCCAGAAAATCAATCCTATCTATCAATAAATATTAAACCAATAATTTAACAAACTTAGCACCTACTATACCACGTAATTGGATTTTTGTAAGTGTATCTTCTTCAGTCTGATTTAAAGGATAACAGGAGTATGATAATTGTCCATTAAAAGGAAGTAAGGAGTTTTTGCTTGGAACTAAGTAAAGATAGTTAAAATGGTTTTAAGCTGAAAATGAATAAAATGGGGAAAGAACTATTCACAAAGAGTAGCAAGTACAACACAAGAAGATAATATAAGGAGAGCAGGTAATTTAAATGAGATGGTATATGTTTAATGTGCAATGCCTGGAACATAGTAGGAACTTTATGAATGTATTTTCCTTTCCCTTTCCATTATTCATAAAGAAGCAATTCTTTTATCATTTTATCCCTACTAGGACATTTAGAGTTGAAGTTCAGAAAGATAAGTGACTTGTCCATGGATTTGCCTTTGAGTCTCCCCTACCTCTTAAGTCCATGCTGCTTTGGATCACTTGATAAAGAATTGGAAGTAGACAAGAATTTTAGAAAACAGATCTTATCTGGCACAGATGGTTAAGGATTTAATTATGTAGATATATGTAGGAGCTTTCTCTCAGTTAATAGTACAGAGTATGATAAATTTGTAGGTTCCTTTAATGAAAATTATGTTCTTCAAAAAGTGGAAGAAGTTACTTTCTGGATGAAAATTTGACTATCTAGGAGTAAGTGATTGAAATGGTGGAAATAATGGGAATTAGCAATAAGAAATGTCCAGTTCATTACAGAGAAGAAGAGGAAATCTGGCCATAATCAGTTATAGACATTAGATTTTGAGAGATCAGATCTCTATGGGTTTAGAGAAAGTATTATAAGGATCTCATGGTCAAATAATGTGTAAGGAACGTCAGTCCAAGATGGACAGTAAGCTCTCAAGAAAGAAAAGTTCAGGAATGGAACCAAAATAGCAGAGTAGAGAAAAGGTTATAGCTGAGCTCTCCCAATATTCCCTTCCAAAAAGAAAAAGGGAATAATGGAAATTGAATTCTGTAGTGGTACAGCTAAAAAAAAGGTCATGGTAAGACATCTTTGTTACCCAAAACAACTAAAGAGAATAGAAAGACAAGTCTGTTTCACTGGAATGGGAGCAGGCCCAGAGTTCACAGGGTGGCAACACCTGTTGTGGGATTTAGCAGTGGCTACAGCAGCAGTTTCAGGAGCAATTATCCCAGAAACAGTAAGGGGTCAGACATTATAAGGCACCTCTATACTAGCACTGGGTTTAGGACCAAGTAAGAAATGACAATTCTATCTGTAAATAATTTATTTTTTTATCATTTTTTTGGTATGGGGCAGTTAGGGTTGAGTGGCATGCCTGGGTTCATGCAGTGGGTTAGTGTCTTGTATCTGAAGCTGAATTCAGGCTCAGATACTCCTGGGTCCAGGGTGAGTGCTTTGTCCATTGGGTCACCTACTAGCCCAATGATGACATCTTTAGGGTAAAATTGAGGGGTGAGAGGATTGCACTGGGGAAGGGGACAGGGAGGAGGGGAAGGATAGAATGGGATGACAAGAACTCAACATTTGACAAAAAATTTTAGGAAAACTAGAAAAGAATATGTTAAAATCTAGATTAATGTTTCATATCATGTATCAGGGTTAAAGTAAATATGGATAGATGATTTAGGCCTAACAGGTGACTTCAGTAAAGTAGCAGAGCATGTAAAAATTTGCCTGTTATGTGTATGGATAATGGAATAGTTTATGATTAGATCAGATATGAGACCATCACAAGAAGGAAAATTATAAAGCTATCACACGAACAAAACCAATGCATTGAAATTAGACAGAAAGCAGGAAACTGCCAGCGGTGGAAGGACTTTATAGCCAGTCCTTTTTTGTTTTGTTTTGTTTTTTCTAATATAGGCCTCATTTCTCAAACATATAAGTAAGTGAGGTAAATTTATAAACAAATAAGAACTATTTCCCAGTTGATAAATGATGAAGGGATATGAACAGGCAGTTTTCAGAAGAATAAACCAAAGCTACCTATAGTCGTATGAAAAAATATTTTACCTTCTTTCCTTTCAAACAACACATGAAAAAATATTTTAAATCAATATTAATTAGGGAAACACAAATTACAACAACTCTGTAATACTACCTTATACCTAACATGACAGAAAAGGAAAAGGAAAATTCTGGTGGAAATATGGAAATATATGTACACTAATCCACCATTGATGGAGTTGTGAACTGAACCAACCAATCTCTGGGAATATTCAGAACTTTGTCCAAGGGGCTAAAAAACTGTGCATATTCTTTGACTCAGCAAAACCACCATAAGGTCTAAATTACCAAAAATGTCAAAGAAAAAGGAAAAGGAACTATATGCCCAAAAATATTTATAGCAACTTTTTGTGGTGAAAAATGATTAGAAACTGAGAGGATGCCCATCAATTGGGGAATGGCTTAACAAATTGTGGTGTATGGTTGTGATGGAATACTGTTGAGCTATAAGAAATGACAAGGGGAATGATTTCAGAAAAAAACATGGGAAGACAGATTAACATGCAAAGTAAAGGGAGCAGAATAATAACATTGTGCATAGTGACAGCAATATTATTAACTATGAAAAACAGATACCTTAATCAATACAGTGATCCAACATAATTCCAAAGGACCCATGATAAAAAATGTTATCCATCTCCAGAGAGAACAGATGAACTTTGAGTCTAGATTGAAACATACTTTTTTGACTTTCTTTTTCTTGCTTGTTTGGCAACATGGCTAATATGGAAATATATTTTACATTACTTTACCTGTATAATTCATAGCATATTGTTTGTCTTCTCGATGGGTGGGGTAGGGGCTAGAGAACAGGGGATGATCTGGAATTCAAAATGTTCAAAATGTTGTAAATAAATAAATAAGTAGATAAGTATTAGAAAAAAGGGTAAATTATTGAGAAAAGGGAATTATTCAAATATAGAGGAAAAGTGAGAACTTACTATAAAGAATGAATTAGATGGACTGGGAATAGATTAAGGAATGTACCTTTTTAAAGGCTATATATAAAAGAAAGGAGGATGGAAGACCAAGTAGCTGAGGATGGATTCAAAAGCTATAGTTATTCCATAAAAATATTGTCAGTAGCATATTTCTTCATGTACATGTCATTAATTACTGTATATGTTTTCTATATTATATTGACCTATTTGAAATTGTCCTGATATTTCATTTTCTACATGATTTATCAAAACGCAGCAGATGACAAAGCCAAAGCAACTATAGAATTAAAGCCACTAAGACTTAACTTGGAATCCAGCCTCAGACACTAACCAGCTATGTGACCCTAGTTAAGTCATTTAAAATCCTTAAGCTTCAGTTTCCTCATCTATAAAATGAGGTTAATAAGAGAACTTAACTCCCAGGGTTGTTATGAGGATAAAATGATATAATACTGTGAAGTGTTTTGCAACCTATAAAGCACTATGTAAGCATGAGTTATTGTTATATTAGCATAAAGATAATAACAAAATACTATTTTTTCATAAGAGTGAAGTAACTTGGGTTTGGTAGATTCTCAAACTTCATTTACAAAATTACAGGCTTGGTTCTATCATCCTATGGTTCTAGATAGCTCTAGTTCCACCTTTACCCTCCATAGTTTTAAATATAAGTTATAGTTAGATTACTCATCACCTATTCTGCTATCCGATATAATTTATTGAAGAATGGAAAATATTAACATTGTAAATGGCCAGTTTATCACTGAAAGAAGTATAAAATCCTTATCCCATTATTTACTTACACATATACATCTATACATGTTCTAGTAATATGAACTGGTTTACAACTGTGTAGTTCTTTCCTATTGCATACAAACATTGTTCAGCCTCTGAAACCATAATTAAGCACTAAATTTACTTTTCAAAATATTGTACCTTAAAATAATATCAATCACCTACATTCAAATAGTGTTTTCTATCTTTTTAGAAGTTTGTCAGCCAAAAGAATATATAGAATGTGTCTTTGAAAAGAGCATCTCTTCACATAAAAAAACAAACAGAATTAGCTGATTTGCACTCACTATACTCACTGTAGGTAATCTAGGAAGTTGTGCTAACTGCAGCATGCACCACTCCCCAATTTCCACATGCATTTTTTTTTGCAGGGCAATGGGTGTTAAGTGACTTGCCCAGGGTCACACAGCTTTTAAGTGTCAAGTGTCTGAGGCCGGATTTGAACTCAGGTACTCCTGAATCCAGGGCCAGTGCTTTATCCACTGTGCCACCTAGCCACATCCATACACATGCATTTATTTATTTGTTCATTTATATTTAAATTGCGATTTTGTGAGTGTAGGGATCTTCTGGTGAAGAACTCCCTTGACCATTGCAGATTGGAACCTTTTCTACGACTTCATCTTAGAAAGTTGTTTAAGGCCACTAAAAGACTAGATGATTTCTTAGGACTCTATGGCTTTATGGTGTCAGCTTTCTAACTGCTACTCCAAGCTTCCTCTCTAGGTTACGTCTGGCATTTTAAAAATGGAAAACAATCATGTGCGTACAATATTTCCATAAGTTTATCACAACTCAGCTTAAATTTTCCCCCCACTTGGGACTTACTATAAGACAATATCTAAATATGAACCAAGTGTACCTCATATTTCATTTGCCACTAAATCTCATAATCTCCACTTTTAGTGACTCAAGAGAATATCACAGTCATAGTGAGGTTTAAAATACATTTACTAAATAAAGTAGAAATATAATGAAACACAATATTGAGAGTCCTCAAGCACATGCTCGTCAAGTTGATAAAAGGTATCTCCATGCCTAGTGGCAGCTCAGTCTCTGTAAATGGCTGAATTCACACATTTTCTCTTCCCAAAGGACACTATATTTTGGGTCTGGCCTCCTCCCCGACTTGCATTTCATCATTAAAGTGCCAGAGAGAAAGGAAAGGAATTTTTTTACTATGATCCATTTTAGCTCCCAGGCTTGGGAACTTATGGACAAGAATTATCTGACAGGCAAAGCAAACCCCAGCCCTGAGGTTTATATTTCTTGCTGATACCAAAAGTTAGTCTGCTATGTCTGTGGTTGGTGGAGACTCTAACAAGTAGTCTAGTATTTCTTTTAACATGTGAAAAATTGTAGTATTTCTGTCACTTCTCTGTTTCAAGTCCTTACTCTCTTCCCTCTCATTCTATTTTGTGGAATGTACAGGTCAAGAAGAAAACTTGAAGGATCCAGAGCAAAGAATATGACAGAATTAGTACAAATTTAATAATGAATACAGTTTTACTGTATGAAAAGTAAGTGACTTGGGGCTTAGGATAAAATCAGAAGAAGTTTCTCCTGTGAGAAGCAAAATCAAAGATGGCCAGATAACAGGACAGACATATCGAGGAATAAAAGGACTATTAAAGTTTATTTTGACCAATTAGATATCAGGACTAACACACCTAAGAAGTAAAGGGAGATAAAATTCTATACCAGGAAAGTCAATTAAACATGGCTACTATCTGACCCAGAGCTAGGAGACAGAAGTAATCCCAAAGGTGAGGATGATCATTTCAAAAACAATTCCCCTCCACTCTTAGGAATATGACAAGCATCCAGGCTTTCCCTGCCTCCCAAAAAGGAACTTTTTCTTTCAGGTGGATACCCCAAATATCATCTATAAAAGCTTTTGCCTTCCTTCTGTACTGTGAGCAAAATGTTTATAAGCTCTACTCCCCTTGAGGTAAAGTCTTAGACTTCCCTCTTGGTAACCTACCATATTGCCAAAGGAAAAAAAAAAAGTCTAATTGGACTGTATGTGAGAATGTAATTCTTTACTGAGGAATACCTAAGGATTCCCAATAGCCTATAGAACTAACAAAAACATAAAATAAGTATTATTCTATGAAACAGAAATGATAGAAATACGAGAATCAAATTTTCATATTCCAGACACATAAAGTTAGCATGGATTGTGGACATTTCTAACTCAATATAAGCTAGTTTCTTCAAATAGTTATTTAATCTTCTCTTTTTAAAAACCAAAAAATAGTTACTGTCTTTTAAGAAAATTGTATTAACTAATTCTTTTTTTTCACCATAAAGAACTGCTTACTAGTGTAAAATATTTTGTTAACTAGGGCTAATTTTGGGGGGCTAAACTATGGATGACTAGAGGAGGACTAATCTGGGGACTTTTGACTATTTGGCTATCTGACTGCGTTTAATTTAATACGGGCCGTTTATAAAGTTCCACCACACTGCTCCACTCCCAAATTGATAAACTAAAGATTAAAAAGCCTCTTAACCAAATAATCAAAGCAGAGTTTATTTATGAGATACTGTTGAAAATTAAGAATACAGGGAAATAAAATGTACAACCTGACTGCTTTCCCGTGGTCTCTTTCCACTGTGTCTCTTTCCTACCTGCTGCACTTCGAACTTCTTGAATACCATAAGGGCCTTAGCCACCTCCGGCCTCAGGGCACGTTACACTTTCCCTGGTTTGTATTAAGGCCTGTAACCTTGTCAGCCCAGTCTCTCCTTTTCCCAATGGAACTCTCCTCCGTCCTTGTCCATGCTCCCCTCTAGTCACGTCTATCTAGTCTGTCCTCTCCTCTAGTCAGCCCCTCCTTGCTCCTCCTCCTGCTGTCTAACTCCCAGGTCTATATATACCTTTTCTTTTCTCCACTCAAATCTCTGGGCTTCCTTTGCCCCCACAGACCAAGCTAATCCGCCAGCCAGTGCTGCAGCTGGTTGGGGGGCGGGGTACACTTCCACTTCACGTGCCTCAGCACAGGCTATCTTTCAGATAGCTCCGCTCAGGTCGGAGGGAGCTGGGGGCTTTTTCCCCCCCAGCTGTCTGACCTGGGGTCTTGTATAGTCCATGGGGCTTTTTCCGCTCAGCTGAAGCTGAGGAGGAGGGGGAGAGACCCTGAGGGCCTAAGGCTTTCTAATCTCAGTCTAAAGGTAGAGTCCCCAAATCAAAATAAATTTCCACACTAGAAATCAAGTTTAACCTCTTGAAACTGCTTTATTATTTCTTTTTTTCTTCCACAAGAATGTTGATTAATGTGGAAATTTAGATTCTTATATCTTTCAGGTTTTATAGTAGTTTTATAATGTGCAAGTACCTGATTTTTTCTATTCACTGTTTTTTTTTTCTTTAGCACCAAACTTTTCTAAGAACTTTATCACTTCTTTCTTTCTCTTCCCAAGAGTCTTGCCAACCCCCACTATCCAATTCCTCTCTCGCATTAACCCTCCCTTCCAGTAATCCTTTGGGCCATTCACATTGACAACATGACTTTATCTGACCTACTGAGGCATAACAATAACTCACCAACTTCAAAAAAAGCAAAGTAGAAAAATCGATCACTAGATAATGTATTGTTTCCTTACTCAGCATTTATAAATTTAACCATTTCATACCATGATTTCTTATAAGCATACTTTTATAAGATAAATGTATTCTTGATTCTTTTTATTAAGGATTTTACCCTTCCATTTTCCCCTCATGCTAAATACCCCTCTAAGGAATTCAGTTTACTTAAGCAGGTGATGGATGGAAAAGCGAGTAGTGTGTGTGTCTGTGTGTGTAAATATAAAAGTTTCCTCTTCCCTTAGGTATGTTTTCTAGAAAACATTTTCATTTTCCTAAATTATAGCAACTTTTTCTGAAGCATTTCTACTGAAATCATAGGGAAAGAACTGTAAGAAGTGAATTATAAAAGTGAGGCATAATGGCAGAGGTTGCTAAGAATTTAAAAACAAAATTGACCACAATTTAATTGTCGTTGCTATAAATGTAAAATCATTGTACAAGGATCTATAAACTGATATGTGGTTAGAAGTTCTGAATAGTAGTAATATTGACATTCTTATGACAAGGCTAGAAAAGGAATTTAAATAAAATGGAAAAGTCTCAGGTTCTCCTAAAAAAAGGCAAGGAAATTAATAGAGTTGTTTTCATTATTGGCTAAAATAATAATAGCTAAGTCCAATATGGTTTACAATTCAATTTACATGAGTTATCTAATTTTTTCCTCACACCAATCCTGTGAGATAGGAGCTTTTATTATCTGTATATTACAGATGCGGAAATTGAGGCTGAGAGAGGTTATATGATTTGCCCAGGCTCTCTGAGCTAGAAAGTACAATAGGTGGAATTTGAACTTACATCTTCCTGACTCCAAGTCCAACAGTCTATCTTTTTTTACTAACTAGCTGCTTCTTTTGTCATGCCTTTCTAAAAGCTAATGAAAAAAATTATTTCATGTCACTATCATTCGATATTGGACTCTAAAGCGAATGAACATATGCAAAAATATGACCATTAACATGATGTTAAATTATATACCAAGACCCATTTTAGAGCATGAAAAGTTAGAAAAGTTTTAAAGAGTATGTGAAAAGTTCCCTAAGAAGTCAATGTATTCAGTAACTCTCCTGGTTTTATAACAAGAAGACAGGGAGAAGTTGGCAAAAAATATCTTTGAGAACATGGTTTAGAATTAAGGAAAGAGGAAACATCATGGCTATATAAAGCAATGATAGGTAGATACAGATATAAAGATCAAATACTTTCTTCAAGTTGGCAGAAAGAAAGTACTGAAAAATACAATAAAACTGAAATTTACTATGTCCAAATAAACAGAAAGTCACTTGTTACTGATATGGGAATTCATGTTAAAATCAGCCATCTGTGTGTAGTTACACAGCTGAATAATTAGAACAAATTTTAAAATCATCACAAGAGAGAAGAGAAAGATGAAAACATGGAATATAAGAGCAACTTCTTCCTGACCTATTCATACAAATTACTGATGCCAAAGAAAACAGGCAACAATATGCATAATTTGATTACCTGTTTGGTTCAGAACATTAATACAATGTAAAGTTAGTATAATAGGGAGGTTTAAAGAGCCCAGAAAATGCCTTAGTCAGAAAATATATGGTATTCTTGCCACGTAGAATCATGGCAACCAAGGTCATCTCCAGATTAGAATTAAGCTCATTTGCAAAATATTATTAAAGTGTGTTATTAAATATCATTCATATCATTTTATAAAACAATGAAATGCAGAAAGAACGAAATTTTGCTTAGAAAGCATGACAGGAAATGCCACTCTACCTTCTGATCCAAAGAGCACTGATAAATAAAACTGGCACAAATACAACAAATAGAAAATGGGATGGATCTGAAAGCATTTTTGTAATGTTGTTTGCAGCAGCATTACGAACTGGAACTATACTGCAGAAGTCTATGTGTTGGGCTTTAGGAAGAATTTTTTTTTTAAATTACAATGAAAAAGAGAAAGTTTGGACTAATGGCTTAGCTAGACAAAGTATACACTAAAGAAATCTTTAGTTGAAGCTGCACAATCTTAAAAGCATCACAGGGCCATTTTATAATTTTCTTTGTTACTGTTATGAGTTTTATAGGATCTGGGATTTCTGTGGCATAGGAAACTTCTATTATTGATATAGATTAGTACCTTCACTCCATCTTATTGTATAAGGCAATGACTTGACCAACAAGAGGGTGACTTTACCAGTATTCACAAAAGCAAATAAGATCAGGGGCAGCTTGGTGGTGCAGTGAATAAAGCACTAGCCCTGGATTCAGGAGTACCTGAGTTCAAATCCGGCCTCAGACACTTGACACTTACTAGCTGTATGACCCTGGGCAAGTCACTTAACCCTCATTGTCCCACCAAAAAAAAAGCAAATGAGATCATTTTACAAGATGTCACAAAGATGAAACATACCCCAAAATAATAAGGAAAAATCACTGATTACCCCTCAAAAAGGTGGTCAGAGATATTAATAACAACTAACATACATTTTCATATCTTTATAAAAATGTACTATATGTAAAATTATGAATATATGAGAAGAGAACACACATTTTGTGGAACAAAAATTTTATAAACCACATGGATGACTCTAAATATAGTCAGACTGTACATGCAAGATCCTACAATGTATGCTGTTTGTTGATAAGAAAAAAAAATATCTTACCATGTATACCAAAAACTTTAAGAATTCTCCTCCAATAAAGGAATATTTCATGGATATTTTTAATGCATACAAGATTCCTTGATAACTTCAATTTTAGAGATAATTGTGTATGGTTTGACTGATCATCATCAAGCAAGGTACAAAAGAGAGACATATTCTGACCAAAGATTTCTATCACTATCATGAAACATATCTCATATAGAATATAAAGTAAAAGGAATTACCTATGAATTCTTCCTATGAAGAATTTTTCAACTAAGAAGAGTTGGTTAGATTCATTGGCTGGATCCCAAATTGCTCCATAACATCAAAAATATTTTTAAAATATTTTTTCTTTCAGTAAAAATATATTTATTGGGTGGCTAGATAGCACAGTGGATAAAGCACCAGCCCTGGATTCAGGAGTACCTGAGTTCAAATCTGGCCTCAGACACTTGGCACTTACTAGCTGTGTGACCCTGGGCAAGTCACTTAACCCTCATTGTCCTGCAAAACAAACAAACAAAATATATATATATATATATATATATTTATTACACTTTGAACACTACAATGTTTGGGAAGAAAACTGAAAATGGTGAGCTGGCAAATGGGAAAGGTTGCTTCAGTATACTTCCAATTATGGCCTATATTGAAGAAGTGGCATTCAAAAATTACCAATAAGTAATGTATCAAAAGAGGTATTCTGATCATTCAGTTAGTGTGAGGGATAACAGTAGCATAGTCATATTGCTGAATGAGAACCCTTGAAATATAAACCTAGAAAAAGGCCTCTATAGATCAAATTGCTCATTTATGGAGGAAATATTGGTGAACATGGGTAAGAATCAGCTGGGCATGAGGGACTTGTTATATGAACTTTTAGAAGAAAAACCTACACATATGAAATTCCAGATTTGCTGAAATATTTAAGCATAACTGAGAAATCATTTGAACATTTTCCTATAACAACCTTGATTAGAATTGAAATAATTGGCAATCTTTATTTTTTTAAATATTTTTGTGGGGCAGGTAGGTGACACAGTGGATAAAGCACTGGCCCTGGATTCAGGAAGACCTGAGTTCAAATCCAGCCTCAGACACTTGACACTTACTAGCTGTGTGACCCTGGGCAAGTCACTTAACCCTCATTGCCCCAACAAAAAATATATTTTTGTAAGGATGGAAAACAGAGGAAAACAGACAGAGTGACAGATTGGGAATCCAAGGACCAAGGTACAAATTTTAATTAGTAGATGGTCTTTTATAGTTATTGTGGCTAAAAAATTCATAAGCATATACCTGAAGTGGTCTTAATCCTATAATAACTAAGCTATTCTAAGCCCTGGACAACAGATTTATAATCCACCAGTATGTCATCAGTAGAACAGCATATATACACACATATATACATATACATGCATATGATGATAATGATTTTCATTTTACATGTCCACTATGTGCAAGGCCTTGATACAAATCTTTAAAACACACACTTTTTGACATATGCCATATCAAAATGCAAGATTGAACTTTTGAATACAGGTCTTCTGACTTCTTCCTTCTTACTATATGACACTTCTTGCCATGCTTTCCTCACAACCCTGTTCTAACTTGACACAATATTTAATAGACCAGGGATGATGGAGGTAGAGAAAATGTTACAACATGGGAGAAGGCCACCTGAACCAGAATAGGAGGAAGAAAAATAGGATCCTATGGCAACAATACAGTAACATTTCT
Source organism: Dromiciops gliroides (assembly GCF_019393635.1). Classification (NCBI taxonomy): domain Eukaryota; kingdom Metazoa; phylum Chordata; class Mammalia; order Microbiotheria; family Microbiotheriidae; genus Dromiciops; species Dromiciops gliroides. Next base: position 259,217,673 of record NC_057861.1, read on the forward strand.
GCTAAGCAATAAAAACACTTGGCACTAAACCTACTTAGGGAACTCAAAAGGTTTCACAGATATCGTCTATGAAGCTAGACAATATAACAGCTGAGAAGTATTATCATTTATATTTTCCAGGTGTGGGAACAGAAGCCAAGAATATGAATAAGTCACTCTGAATTATACAGCATATTTATGGCAGGTATGGAAAAGTAAGGCCAAATCCTGCCACAGTTCATTATTCTACCAGATTTCAATTTCTTAATGATCCTCTATATTAAGACAACTAGGTTAAGAGGCAGGGCAGATCCTAATGTGAGTGACAGTATTCATCCCCCAGGAGCAGGATAGTTTCAGACACAATTTGGACTTAGATACAAACTTTTTTATCTAAAGAGGAAAATATGAACAGTGATAGAGTAGATTTGGAGTAAATCTATTGGCTGTCTAAACCATAACCATAACACAGAATTTCCAGCTATATTAAAAAAAAAACCTAAAAGAAAACAACCACAAAGTATCCCTATTTTGATTCATAATCAGAAAAATATTCTGAAAATACATTTCATAAGAAGTGACATCTTTAAAGGGAATAGGATAAATAGTATGAAATAATTGGTATAAAGTTTGAGGAATATATAGAGTTATCTATCTCCATCTCTATATGTATTTTTGTTTCTATCAATAGATTTGTATCTACCTATATAGATATTTCATATATGCCTATATATTAAATAGATATATAGGTAAGAATATATCATATAGATCTATATCTATATATCAGGGTCAAGCGACTTGCCAGGGCAACACAGCTTGTATATCTCTGAGGCCAGTTTTGAACTTATGAAGATGAATCTTCCTTACTCCAGGCCTGATACTCTACCCACTTCACCACCTAGGCTGTGCAGTGGATAGAGCATTAGGCCTGGGATCAGAAAGAACTAAATCTAAATCCAGTCTTAGACACTGATTAGCTATGTGATCTTGGTCAAGTTACTTAACCCTATTTGCCTCAATTTCCTATTCTATAAAACGAGCTGGAAAAAAATTGCAAAGCATTCCAGGATCTTTGCCAAGAAAACACAAAATGGGTTCATCAAGAGTTGGACACAGGGGCAGTAAGAGGCACAGTGGAAAGAGTACAGGCCCTGGAGTCAGGAGTACCTGAGTTCAAATCTGGCCTCAGACACTTAACACTTACTAACTGTGTGACCCTGGGCAAGTCACTTAACCCCAAATGCCTCAATAAAAAAAAGAGTTGGACACAATTGAAATGACCAAAAAACAGCAAGAAATAGAATATTACTGGGTTATAAAAATTGTTAATATAGGGAACCATTGGAGACTAACATGATCTGATGAAATGTAAAGTAGAGCTAAGTAACCAATACAGAAAATTACTACAACAATGTAAATGAAAAGGACAAATACAAAAAAAAATCAGAAGTGAATACTATAAAATTAAGAAGAAAAAATATGGCCCCAAAAATTAGTAAGGCATTTAAATTCAACTTCTTTGCAGAGGTGGGAGGACAACAGATGTAAAACACCATACAGATTTTCTGACATTTTGATGTGATGATGGTTTTGGCTTATTATTTTTTCTTCCTTCTTTTCTTTCCTTTTTTTTTTTAATATAGTATGGTTTGTTTTGAAGAGAAAGGGAAAAATTATGAGGAGACATTTTGGTTACATAAAAACTAAATATATAGGGGCAGCTAGGTGGCGCAGTAGATAGAGCACCGGCCCTGGAATCAGGAAGACCTGAGTTCAAATCTAGCCTCAAACACTTGACATGTACTAGCTGTGTGACCCTGGGAAAGTCACTTAAACCCAATTCCCTCACAAAAAAAACCCTAAATATACAACAAAAATTTGTTTTAAATAGCAAAAAATTGTTTCATTGACTTCAAGTACAACAATAAATATTTCTAAATAATAACTATGTGCTAGGCATTGCGCTGAATGTTGGGGAAACAATTAAAAGCAAATTATATTCCTTGCTCTGAAGGAGCATGAAGGTTGCATCCAAACAATTATGTATATATAAAAAAGCTATATACAGGAAATACTGTAAATAATCCAAAGAAGGAAGGCACCAGAATTGATGAGGAATGTGATGGCTTCTTGTAGAAAGGAGAATTTTAACTGATACTTGAAGGAAGTCAAGGAACCCAGGAAAAAATGAGGAAGAGGAAGAAAGCTGTAGCCATGTGGTATATAGGCAGTGAAAATGCATGGAATTGGAAGAGAAAATTTCTTTAAGAAACATTTTTGTTTTGTTTCAGAAGAAAAAGATTACTGAGAGCAGAGTATTTGGAGAAGGAGACTGTGAGGTGCACAAACTTTGGAAAAGTAGAAGGGTGATAGGTTATGAAGGGCTCAGAATAACAGAGAATATTATATTTGATCCTAGAGGTGACAGGGAACCACAAGCATTTTAGTAGGGGGACTGGCATGGTGAGATTTGAGCTTTAGGAAGATCACTTTGGCAGCTGAGTAGAAGATTGACTGTAGTGGAGAGAGACCCAAGGTAAGGAGACCAATCAACATACTATCATAATACTCCATGTGTAAACTGATAAGAGCCTGTGCCAAGTTGACAGCAGTGCCATGGAAGATAAAGGTGCAAACTAAAACAACTCTGTAATACCACTTCACAGCTATTAGACTGGCCAATATGACAGAAAAAGAAAATGATAAATGTTAGGAGAGATGTGTACAAATTTCAATATTAATCCACTGTTGGTGGACTTGTGAATTGATCCAAACATTCTGGAGAGTAATTTGGAACTATGCACAATGGACTATAAAACTGGGTATATATTTTGACACAGCAACACCACTATATCCCAAAGAGATCAAAGAAGAGGGAAAAGAGCCTGTTTGTACAAAACTATTTATAGCAGCTCTTTTTGTGGTGGCAAAGCTTTGAAAACTGAGGGGATGCCCATCAATTGGTGAATGGCTATACATACTGTGGTAAGTGACTGGGATGCAATGTTTTTGTTTAGTTGTTTCTTAGTCATGTCTGACTCTTAATGACCCCTTTTGATGTGATACTGGAGCAATTTGCCATTTGCTTTTTCAGCTCATTTTATAGATGAGGAAACTGAGGCAAACAAGGTTAGGTGATATGCTCAGGGTTACACAGCTAGTAAGGGTCTGAAGCTGGATTTGAACTCAGGAAGAGGAGTCTGCCTGACTTCAAGTCCAGCATGCTATCCACTGTACCAGCTAGGCACTATAAGAAATGATGAGCAGGATGGTTTGAGAAAAACCTGGGAAGACATATGAAATCATGCAAAGTGAAATGAGCCAAATCAGGAGAACATTGTACACAGTTATTGAAATAATATAATGATGATCAACTCTTCTTGACTTAGCTATTCTCATCAATATAATGACCCAAGTCAATTCTGAAGTACTTATTATAAAAAATACTATCCACCTCCAGAAAAAGGAGTGATGGAGTCTGAGTGCATAATTTTTCACATTATTTTTCTTGCTTGTTTTGCATCATGGCTATTATTGAAATATATTCTGCATGATTTCACATGTATAATTGCTACCCTATTTTTAGGGGGGGGGACTTCTCAGTGGGTTGGGGGAGGAGGGTGGGTTGGGAGGACCAGACAGAATTTGGAATTCAAATAAAATTAATGAATGTTTAAAATAAATAAATAAAAGTTGGAAAACAAAACCTTGCCCAAGATGGTTATTGGAAGAAAAAACCCACAATTGCCGGGAGGGAAGCAATAAGAAAGGGCAACAAAGAACTCTACAGCCTTAAGGCTTACTGCTCAAATCCTAGAGCTGATTTTATACATTCCTTGCACAAAAGGACCTTCAGGTGGGTCCCAGATCAATCCATTCAAGGATAGATTAAGTTAAACTGCTCCAAAGCTTGTTTTACAGTTTTGGCTAGTATTGGGGAAGGCTCAGGGGTTAACTCAAGCCTCTCCAATTTCACCAACATCCTAGCATACAACACTATCTACCTCAAGCAACTTCCTAGGCATTATCTACTAATCATGGATGAACTACACATCTGTGTTGGTGGATGGAGATGGTAATATGTTGAAGTTGTAGATCCCACATATACCAAAAGAAAGCAAAAAAGCATTTCAGTGGGTAAAATGATTTTGAGCTATGGTTTCTATCATGCCTAATTTGTTTAGATGAAACCTATGTATGTCTTCCAGTTTCAAAAAGCAAGCTAAATTATGATGCATTCTTCAAACATTAAAAATACTTCAGTGTTACTTATGAGTTCTGTGCACAATGGGATCACTGTATCTTTTTTATTTTGTCAAATGTATAACTGCTAGTGATCTTTTCAATAATTTAAGTAAAAAGCAAAATGTAATGCCCTGTAAAATTTCTTAATGGTACATGTTTAAAACTGTCATGATAATTTCTACAATATAACTAATGAGTAAGCACTTAAAGACTAAAATAATGAAGAGAATGAGTTAAAATGGGTCATGTCTGCCTTATTGGGCCTATAGTGTTATTCTTATTTTTTCTAATGAATTCAGCCTTGTCTCTTTGTGATGGTACTTCCTGTGACTATCTTTTAGAGAACTTATCCTGCTGATGTTCACCATAAAAGACAGTAATATATCCTAGCAATGCCTATTTGTAGCAATAAGATAGAAGCAGCAAAAGATTAAACACACAATAGGAGGTCCCTCCCCCAAATTTTAAACAAACAAAAAAAAGGAAAGTTTATAAAATTTGGAATATAGACCATCTATCTTAAATATCTGTATATGTTATGTGTGTGTGTGTGTGTGTGTGTGTGTGTGTGTGTGTGTGTGTGTACCTCACAGGAATATTTGAAAAGCAGTTACTAGGGGCAGTTAGATGGTACAGTGGATAGAGCACCGGCCCTGGATTCAGGAGTACCCGAGTTCAAATTTGGCCTCAGACACTTAACACTTACTAGCTATGTGACCCTGGGCAAGTCACTTAACCCCAATTGCCTCACTAAAAAAAACAAAAACAAAAACAAAAAAGCAGTTACTAACTTATTCATTAATCAACCTCTACTGCTTCAGCTAAAACCAATAGTGGATGATGTCTAGTGACAATGGGAATTTACCTTAGATATTAGGATTTTTTAAAAGGCCAACAATAGTAGATCAGGAGAAATGTCAAAGGGAAATTATGAAACTAAATTACAGTCCTAGAAAATCCTTGTCAGCCTCTGACATTTGTATATTAAAAACATGTTACACATGACAAATCTACTTTATGATGAAAATGTACAAAATCTCCTCTGAAATGTAGCCGACTTTATTGGCTCAAACAGAACTTAAGCCCATATGATTGATTCTAACATTACACAGCTGTGTCAACCTTCTGGAAATAAATCAACTTCCACCAATATCCCCCAAAATATACACATTCTGAGGGTGTCATCCTGAAATTAAGCTTGATCATGGATCATTTTATTATTTCTACATTCAAGTATATTTAACAAAAAGTTTATGTCTCTACCTTTCTATCCTTACCCCCTACCCTACCATTTCTTCAGAGGAATTTTGATTAATTTAAAATGTCTTGCCTTTTAATGGAGGCTGCTGGCTCTTGAAAAGTGAGGAAACTCCTGTGAGGATCATCCCTGCATTTTTTCTCTCTTTGAGCTGCAAAAGGCACTAAAAATGAAGCAGGTGAAGACCCAATTTATTTAGATCCATAGGGAAGCTTTGGTCTCTGAAATCTACTGACACCCAGTAGGAAGTCTTTGCCTGGAAATACCCTTCAGGTGTAAAAAAGAAAATTCTTCAATAGTCGATTTTGACCAGAACCTGAAATCAAGAGGTGGTTTTGATTGTTAAGATACTCAAAAGCTGGAAATTTAGAACCCACAATCAAAAATTGTAGAAAATTATTTATTTTTGGCCACATAAGTAAACATTTGGCACAACAATAGTCCTTGAAACCAAAAACCATTTGGCTTATAATAGTTACCCTTTGATGATTTTCACAGTCCCCATTCAAATCAGAACCACATGAATGCTTAGCCATCTTAAGCATGAAAAACTGACTTGACCTTCTGCATATGGAGCTGTAATGAAAATTAATGTATTTGAGAAATGAACTGAGTCAGGTTAAATTTTCTAATTTTTGAGTAATCTTTACTAGTGTCTTTTCTTTGTCTCTCTCCCTCATTTGGAGGTATTCAAATTAATACATTTTTATTAAGTTCCTATACTATATAAGATGCTGTCTTACATGTTAAGAATATGAAGATAAAAAGCAAAACATCTTTGACCCTAAAGTAACTTATATTCTAATTTAATAGTCCAAAACAGGATTGATTAACTTTCTTCCCCAACCCACTGAACTTCTCAATTTCTGCTGAGAGCTCTGTAATTCATTCCAGTCTCACTGGTTTATAACCTCAATGTTATCCTCAACTCCACTGTTATTCACTACTATCCTCCCCCTGCCCTCGCTATATGAAATAAGTTTCCAAATCTTGCCACTTCTTCTTTTAATAGACCCTCTCCAAAAGCCACTACTATACATCAGGCCATCACTGCTATTACTGCTTCTTGACTTGTCTCCTTGCCTCAAGCCTCAACCCACCTCAGTCGATCCTCCACACATCTGCCCAAGAGATATTTCTCAAGTACAGATCTATGTGACTCTTTTACTAAAACTCCAGTGGCTCTCTGTTACCTCTAAAGATAAGTAAACTCCTCAGTATGGCTTTTAAAGAAAATCACAAACATTCACTAAACCATATAATCTATTCTTTTAAGTTTCATTATGCATTACTTGCCTTCCTACGTGGTAATCTAATCTTCTCTCTTTTTCTTATACATATTACTTTAGCTCTGAGTCTTTGTAGTGAATATCCCCTATGCTTTAAATATACTCTATTCCTCATTTATGCCTAATAAAAATAATAACTAGCATTTTATAGCACTTCATAGTTTGCAAATTACTTGACAAATGTTATCTTATTTTATACTAACACCCTATTGTTAGCTTCATCTTAAGGATGAGAAAACTGTGGCAGACAGAAGTTAAATGAGGTCAATTTTGCACTCAGGTCTTCTTGACTCCAGGTCCAGCATTTTATCGACTAAACTGGGATTAAATTGTGGAGGAAAATCAAGAAAATGAGTAATGTAGGATTTGTATTTTATCCTAGGGGCATTAGGGAAACTGAAAATTTTTAAGCAGGCTAATGGTAATAAACATTAGAGAGCCAATGATTAAGTAGGAACACTTAGTAGGGATGAGAAGTCTTCAGCAGACACACACACACAGACACACACAGAAAGAGAGAGACAGAGAGACAGAGACAGAGAGAGACAAGAGAGGGAGAGACAGATTGAGAACACCTCGGATTATATAACAAGAGAATGTGTTCAAACTGGAAGGCCCAGGAAAGTGATCTTAAATCACCTTTGGAGTATTCTAATATGAAAGATTCCAGTGTCAGGGAGGGTGAAAGACAACATACCACATCATCATCCCCAGGCCTAAATGGTCATAAAAACCATTAAGCTTGGGGAATTTCAGTTAAATTTAAAATTCAAAGTCTTAGGTAGCAGTTTACTGGTATAAGGTAATGTTCATTCCTCTATACTTCTAATTATCTTACCCTGGTGGATTATTTATGAATTGGTCTATTTCCTTTGTGCTTGTGAATAAACCCTAGAAATTGTATCTCTATGATCTGGAATATGTGGAAGACAAGTGCATGACTCAGGCATTCAGATAAAGTGGCTTAAACAAAAGTGACAGGTCAGGTCTCTTATTTCAGGAACCCAAGCAAGTTCATGTACCAAGAGAATCACAGAGCTTGGAATTTCAAGTAATGAGTATAAAATCAAATGAAGTTTAGAGAGTAGTAAAGGTGATTCATTCTACAGCCAATGGGTAATCATTAGCTATCACTCTTACTCCCATATTCTACAATCCATCCACATTGCCCTTTCTGCTCCTCACTCAACACTCCATCTCCTGTCTTTGTGCCTTTGAACCAGAAATTGTTAGAATGAAATTCCTTCTTCCCTCTATATCCTAGAATCCCTTTAAGATGTATTTCAAAAACCATCTTCTGAAAAAGCCTTCCCTGATGTCCCCTAACTGACCATACTCTTCCTCCCAAAATATCTTTGATTTGACTACTATATATGCATATATGTTTTTATTCACTTTATATTTATATTGAAAATCTATCAATAAACCTTTATTAAACTCCTACTATGTAACAGGCACAGAGGGAACATAAAATAATTAAGAGGGGTTGGGAAAAACATCCAGTAAAAGATGAAATTTCAGTTTGTACTTAAAGAAATCTAGGGAAGTCACAAGTGGGAGTGGAAGTAAGGGGAATTACAAACAAAGGGGCCGGTCAGAGAAAATACCTAAAGCCAAAAGATATAGTATCTTGTTTATGAAATGGCCAGGAGGCCAGTCACTGGATAGAAGATTGCATATTAGGGGAAAAAGGTGCAAACTAGAAATGGGGTAGGGTATGATAGGTTATGAAGGGCTTTAAATGACAAACAGCATTTTCTATATGGAAGTATTAAGGAGAACAGGAGTTTATTGAGTGTGTGGGGGGGTAATGTTATTGGACCCATACTTTAGGAAAATCCCTTTTTTGGCTGAATGGAATGTGGATTGAAGTTGTAAGAGATTGAGGCAGAATATATATTTTTTACATAATTGCTATCTCCCCCCCCCTTATAATGTAAACACCTTGCAATTAAGGGCAGCTGGTGATACAGTGGTTAGAACACTGGGTTTGTAGTCAGGAAGACCTAGTTTTGGAATGAGGATCAGACACTGTGCAGCTCTTGCCAAGTCACTTAACCTCTATTTGTTTCAGTTTCCTCACTCATAAAATGGGGATAATAATACCTACCTCACAAAAATTGTTTTGAGGCTCAAGAGATATTTGTAAAAAGGGCTTAGTGCAGTGCCTGGGACATAGTAATAGGTTATTCCTTTCTCTTTCTCATCCCTTTTCATTATTTGTACTTATATCCCCAACACCTACCACCTTGCCTGGCACATAGTAGGTACTTTAAAAATATGGATTGTTGTTAGGAGAATGGATTGAAGGAACTCAGAATTTTATTTTCCCTAGAGAGATTTGGATGGGACATGGTAGCTGTCTTCAAGTACTGCAAAGATCAGAACTAGGAAAGTTGCAAAGAAAAAGTTTCGAGTTAATTTAATGAAAAAATTGCAAACTACCAAAACATGCAATAGTTTACCTCAGGAAATAGGTCACTGTGCTTCAATAGAGTTCTTCAAGGATGAAGTAGACTAGATGGCCACTGGTGTCCCTTCTAGCTCAGGGATTCTGTGTTTCTGCGTGGAAAAATCATTGACACAGTCATGGATCACCCCTAGGGACTAAAGAGTTTACCAATCCCTTGTTCCCTAATGTGAGTCTCTCACATTGTGTATTTCAAAAATAATATTTTAGAAATTAATATGCTATATTCTGAGGCTGAGACCTCCAGACAGGATGAAAATCCAAACTAGAAACTTACAGCACTGCTGTTAAAGGGATTACACAATGTGACGCATGAAATTTGAAGATAACACTAGCACTTCAATGTAGGGCATGATGCAGGCTCTACTTTACTTGTATCCACATCTGAGCCCTACCATCTGTCACCTGGAAGCAGCAGGGTAATGTCACCTCAGGCTCGGTTTATCAAACTTTCACATATTGGGCCAACCATTAATACAGCATAAAACATGATTTACTTCTTCGCATCCTTTGTTGTTGTTGTTGTTGTTGTTGTCAGTTGATCATCCTTAAGCCCATCACAGTCACGCCAGACTTTCCATCTTCAATGTTCCAGAGGAAGGATGTAATACTGGCTCCAAGTCTCTGTCATCACTTCCCCAGGGCCCACACGATCGAGTGAATTTCTACCACAGGTGTCAGTGAGGTCAGTTTCCATAATATGAAGCTAAATACAGGGAGAGGACCAGCAGGATCAGTCAAAGAAAACAATCTACACCACTGAAATATAAGTGGGCCCAAGAAAGTGTTTTAGCACTTAGGCTATAGCTGAAAACAAGCTTCTAACAGATCCTGGTCTAGGGCTAGGTTGATGTGTTCTGTTAATGTGAAACCCTCATTCTGTTAACCTTACACTGTTAAATGATAGAGCTTGTCTTATTCACTGCACTGCAGCTGTTTCCCATCTGTTGTTTAATTTTACCATAATTCTTTATTTCACTTTTCCTGGCAAAAGCATGAAGGGTAGATGCAGTAGGGGCAACATTGTACATTCAAAAATGTGTTTTTGGTTTTTTTTCCATAAAAGAACTTGTGTATACTCAATTCTATGAAGGAGATTGAGGGAATCTGTTTGCAAAAGGTAAAAATATATCAGTTAGGAAACAAGGATTTGTAAAAAAAAAAAAGTATTTATTGTGCTCCAGGCACTGCGTTAAGCACAGAAGGTTCAAAGAAAGACCAAAGAACTCCCATTTTAGTTGGGGGGAGTGTGTGGTGGAGAAAATATGCAAATAACTATGTACATATAAGATATATAGAGTGTAAATGAGGTATAGTATCAAAGGAGAGAGACTAGCAACAGTTGGCAAGGGTAGGGGGAGGTAATTTGGAAAGGCATTCTTTAGATGGTAGGCTTTGACAAGAGCTTTTTTTTTTCAGGGCAATGAGGATTAAGTGACTTGCCCAGAGTCACACAGCTAGTAAGTGTCAAGTGTCTGAGGCCAGATTTAAACTCAGGTCCTTCTGAATCCAAGACCGGTGCTTTATCTATTACACCACCTAGTTGCCCCTTGACATGAACTTTAATGGAAATCTAGGAATCAGAGATAAAAAAGAGGGACAGCATTCTGGCCACAGGGGAATGTGATGTTTAAAATCTAATGGGTAGTCACCTTGTTTCCACCCCCAGGATGGGGGGAGAACTAGCTAAGGTTTACTTATAAGCTAGAAATGTCAGCACCAGTTTTTGGCATTGAGCATTTTATAAAGAGTAAAGAGAGGGGGCAGCTAGGTGGCACAGTGGATAAGCATGGGCCCTGGATTCACTTAACCCTCATTTCCCTGCCAAAAAAAAAAAAAAAAAGGAAAGGGTGAAAATGTGCAGTACAGAAAGAAAATCCTATCTCCCTTAGAGTTCAGACTGGCCTCCTTCTTCTCCTTTCCTTTCTGCCACCAACCTGAGGTTTTGGAACCAAAAAGATCAGAGCCAAGAAGCCAGCCTCACTTCCTACTTCCTGCCCCCCTCACCTCAGAAGGGGAGGTCCTTCAAGCTGATTGGTTGAGGGTGGTCTCATGTTGATGTTGTAGTCCACAGTCTCTGAGAACATCAGCCCACTCAACCTTAAGTACGTTCTCAGTCAATTTCTCAGTCATTCTCACCCAATCCAATCAATTCCTAATCAATCTTCAGGTGGGGCCCCTGGGCATCTGCCAAATCCCATTATTTTCTCACAGGGACAACCATGGAGCTGAAAGATAGAGTGTTCTATGTGAGGAAGAGTAAGAAGGCCAATCTAGCTGGATCTTACATTGTGTAGAGTCTAGTAAAGTGCAAGAATACTAAAAGTAGCAAAAGGCCAGATTTTCATTGTATTATATATAATCCTGGAAGTATTATGGAGCCACTGGTGTTTATTGAGTACACACATACATATACTTATATACATGCATGTATATATATATACACACATATATATGTATGTATGTATAGCCTACTGAGTCAGGATGGTTTCCAGCACCAATAAGCAATAACAATAAATTTAATAAAATTTCCCCTTCTCTAGTGAAAATAAGTTATGAGGAAATCTTTGAAAAATCAACCAAACATGCAATGTTGCACAAACATCACACAGAGAGAATTCAGATATCGACATCAGTATCAAATATGAAAAAGGTCATCACATTATCTATATTTCTATGGCTATTTATTACAGCTCAGATAATTACAAAATCATGGAATATCAGAGTAGGAAAGGACCTTAGAGTTCAAACATAGCAGATACAGAGCTGGAATTGGAGTAAAGTAGACATAGGTTCACATCTCACCTTCAGTTAAACTCATTTTGAGTCTCAGTTTTCTTCAGCTGAAAAATAAGGGTAATACTACCTGTGATAACTGCCTTACAAGGTTGTTTTGAGTTCTTATCAGATAATGTATATAAAGTGCTCTGCAAACCTTAAAGTGTTATATACATGCCAATTTATTATTTTTCTTGTTATTATTATACCTATGCCTGAATTCTCTCTACAAGGTCTTTCTGACCTTTCTTGAAAAACCTCATTAAGAAGAAATTTCTACTCTTCAGGGCAACTCATTCTACTTTTGCAATAGCCTTATCTTTTTAGTAGCTAAATTAAATAGAGCACTTTAAAATTTGCAAAGCATGTAAGATGTGCTGTCTCATTTGATCCTCATAAAAACTCCATGAAATAGATGTGCTAATATCCCTATTTTATAGATGAAGAAACAATCTAAAACAGATTCAGTGATTTCCCCAGGATCAGGCAACAGGTATCTGAGTCAGGAGTCAAACTCAGTGTGTTAAACTTAAGAGTCAGGAAGATCAATCTTTTACACCACCTGGAATCATTTTTTTTTTTTTGGTGATGCAATTGGGGTTAAGTGACTTGCCCAGGGTCACACAGCTAGTAAGTGTTAAGTGTCTGAGGCTGGATTTGAACTCAGGTACTCCTGACTCCAGGGCCGGTGCTCTATCCACTGCGCCATCTAGCTGCCCCTGGAATCATTTTTAAATTTAATTTTAATTTACTTTGTTAAACATTTCCATTTCCATTCTAATCCATTTGGCAACATTTAGGAGCTTCGCAGAGAAAGGTCCCAAACTTAAGCTTATGTTTGCATTATATATAATGGCCTGTAGTCTGTAGACCTCAATCTTGAGTTTGTGGATAGCTATATGTGAGTGTATGCAAGGGTGTGTCACATACACATACACACACACACATACATATATATATATATATATATATAAACATATAAAATAAACTTTGCAAATCTTACAAAAATTTTGTTATCTATCTTTGGTAATTGATTTACCCATGTTTATTAAATCAGAACTAGATATGGCCTAAATATCAATTTAAATGGTAAAAATTTTACTCATTAATATTACTTATTAATGCTACCTGAATAAGTGCTTCTGCTCCAGTTCATTACCTTTTAAATTCATCCTAAAGTATTCCAGTGTGAGAAAATTCAATGAGTCACAAGGTTACAGGTATGAACATAAACATTTTCCATTTGGAATCTGTACAAAACCTTCTCTTAATATTCTATTATCTTAATACTATTTTCTGAGTTAAAAAACATAAAAGAATTAATTCTCTCTTCTGAATCCTACTGGTAAAAATCAAGAAACACTGAGATGCAAAATATATACCTTCAATTAAGCAGCTCTTGATATTCTTTACATGGTATCTGGGGAAAGCAGAATAGCCAAATAGTAAGAGGAGTTAAGAAATTAATAATAAGTTAAAAAAGTACAAGATCCCTGTTTGTAATACAAGAGGCATTGCTAGTTAAGCCTTCCTATTATTGTTGTTACCTCAGATAATCTTTAATGACCACAAGTAAAAACAACTTGAGCTTGTCCTATAGTCTCCCTATTAAACAAGAAAACAACCCTACATGTAAGTTCCCCTTTTCTGGGTGCTTTCAACCCTCAATATTCCAATTCAATCAGAAATCAAAACATGACCTCTCAGAAAGTATCAACCAGACTACAAGGCATCTGTTTTCCCTTAGAATGTGCCAGCCATGGGAATTTCCAGAGGATGTTGGTCCAGATGTTAGGCCTCCTGTTGACTGTCTGATGTAACTTTTGGTTAGTGACCTCAGCACTAACCAACCAGAATTGAGCTACGCCTATATTGCCAAAGATTGTGTAGGGGGATCAGTTCCTCTTTACTAAGCACAAGGTGGGCCAAGATTCATGAAGGGGTTTGATGTTTTAATAACTTTTTGAAAATTATTTTTCTTTATATTTTACTTTTAATAGGATTTGATTTTTCACACATAATGTAATTTCATTTCCTATATATACTGCATATAATGCTATTGTTTTGTAAATTAAAAACAAAAAAATAAAGGAGTGTGAGAAAATAATGGGGGTTTGGGACTCCCCAGAGGCCCTGCTGAGCCTGGCATGACCTTTCTTAAGGTCAGCTCAGAGTCAGGAAGTTACCTCATTTAAAACCACACCTACCTGAAAGCTTTGTTCTTGCCAGGGGGTGTATTCTCTGAACTCTGGCCTCAGCACTTTCTACTCATGGACTACCCTCAAATCCAGTGAACTAATAGATTTGCTTGACATTAGCCAATTAGTTTTGAACAATGTTTTTGGGTGGGCTCTACTCCTGCCTTCAGCAAGCTTGGACAGACTCGTTCTTTTTGGCATGAGAACTGGATGAGAGCAGATGCAAGCTACTAGGGTCCACCATTTTCTCTCTTCTTTCTCTTCTATTTCCTAGCTAGGCTTTCCTATCTTTCAGAGCCATGTACGCTCTCTTTACGAATACTTAATATACTTTAATAAATGCTTAACGCCCCCAAACTGGTGCAGTAATCTCTAATTTCTAAGTAACAAATATATGATAAACCCCAGATAAAATTCCCTACACTTGGGACAGAAATAGGATGACCACATATAGTTTTACTCACCACAGGAGTTATTAAATATTCATGACTTTTGGCCCACTCTGTACAAAAGTGCTGTCTTGACTGTCAGATGCATCCTTGACTACTAAGAACCCTTGGATCCCTTTTTTTGGGGCATGCCTTGGTAATATATTGATTATTGCCTCAATTTCTCTCAATCACAAATCAAATTTTCAACACAACATTCCCTGAAAGATATAACAAAGATTATTTTATTCAATGACCTGCTGCTGATTAATATTAAGCTAGACTTAATACAGGAAAACATTCTCAACAAATGTTTTTGTCACTCATATAGAAGATGTCCAGTATAAAGTACAAATAAAAGAGGGGTTTTCTTTGGATGATGAGGACCATCAAAGTGTGAGAAATGACTCCCTCTTGTATTAATAACTAATTATTAAATAAGAATCAAAGTTTTCCCCCTCTTCTACTTCTTCATCCAGTAATCAACCAGTGTAGGAAATCTCTCTCAAGATTTAAAAAGGCCAACATCTAATCAGACAATAAAGAAATTATAAGTTTAGGCTAATGGGTGCATCCTGCTCATTGTGTTTAGTCAAACGTGTATAGGAAAGTATTGATTCTCCCTTTGGTCAGACAGGTGACATGGGATTGATTAAGTCTCCATGACCAAGATTTGGGTGATCTAAATCACATACCACAAGACTCTTGTAATATAGCATAGACTTATTGTAATATTAATTTTCTCATTCATTGTAACCAATCAGAGTTGATTGTCTCCCTCAGGAATACCTATTATTCCAAGAGTATAAAAATTGTGAGCCCACCACTATGAGGGGTCTTTGGTCTAGGAGAGCAATAGTCAAATGACCATGCTTTTATTAACATGTTGGCATTGTTAATAAAATGATTAAATTACCTAGAAATTGTCTTTCAAACTTTTTTAAATGCCAGAAAATATTCCTAATTGTTGATGACATTATGATATCTGTTTTAAGCCCTAGAATGTTGCAGGCTCATAAAAAGACCCTTAATCACTCAAAAAGTTTTGCCTTAACCATCCTAAAAGAAAACATTAAATGGACAAAGTATCCCTAATGTCTGGACCATAATATATTATTGGATGTACAGCCCACAGAGAAATTCCTTCAGTTTATAACTTAAACAGAATGTACAAGTGGACAATTAGGTGGAGATTGAACAGGTGGAGGAAAATAGACTGGGTTGCCTTTGAAAAACTTCAGAGATTTTGATGACCCAAGTATCTTCCTGAACCAAAGGCTTACCTTTTCTACAATTAAGTTCCTTCAAGACCCAACTCAAGGGGGCAGCTAGGTGGCATAGTAGGTAAAGCACCAGCCCTGGAGTCAGGAGGACCTGAGTTCAAATCTGCCCTCAGACACTTGATACTTACTAGCTGTATGACCCTGGGCAAGTCACGTAATGCTCATTGTGCCCCACCCCCCAAAAAAGACTAAACTCAAATCCCACCTTATATAGAAGCCTTTCCCTAGCCCCCTCAATTCTGGTGCTTTACCTCTGATCTTACCTCCAGTTTACCCTATGTGTGTGTATATTTTGTATGTTTTTCTTGTTTTCACATGGTCTCCAACATTAGAAAGTGAGCTCCCTGAGAGCATTGACTATCTTTTGTCTCTCTTTGAATACCCTACATTTACTACAATGATTTTCGTAAAGTATGTACTTAACAAATGGTTGTTGACTGACTGTATTCTTCTGGTCATTCTGTGTCTACAAAAAAAATTCCAAGTAAATGGTTGCTATAATTTGGTTGCAACTCATTACTAAGAAACTTACACAATGGAAACATTGTAAAGGAAGTGAATGAAGTGGCTGCTTGCTGCTGAAAATGATAGAGCTCAATATTCCAAGGAGGAAATAAATGCTTGTCTGCAAGAAATGATAAAGTAAATTCACATAGACTGTCAAATATCAGATCACTTTGTGGAGGACAGAGAAAGTAAAGTATTGATAGATAGTCACTCTATTGAAGGATACTAAGGCAGGTATTTACTGCCCTGGTAACAAAAATAGAGTTATGTTGTTTTCCCAGAACATGTATCCAAAGATACAACAGAGAACCTTTCAAAACTAGTAAAAATGAATGACTACTATCCAATTCTGGTGATTCATATGGACATGAATGAAGAAGAAATAGAGAGCATTGCCAAAGATTATAAAGCCTTGAGAAATGAAAGGAAATCAAAGGAGCACAAGAAGTTTTTGCTTATGACTGTGAAGAAGAAAAAGAAAGAGGAAGAGAAGGAAGAAGAGGAAGAGGAGGAAAAGGAAGAAAAAAGAGGAAGAAAAGGAAGAGAAAGAGGAAGAAATTTTGAAGGTGAACATAAGTTAAAGAAATCCATGAGAATGAAATTTATATTTCTAGACCATGGCTTAAAATAGAAGAATAAGAGACTCCTGCTATTAGATGAATGGATTGTACTTATCCTTGAGGTATTGCAAATCTTGTCAAAAGGGTTTCAAATGGCAAAGGAAGGGAGAGATACACAGTTTCCTCTGTATGACTACTAAATATTTGGCTACACCAGAGTGTGTTAGATACCATAGAATGCAGAGATAATGTAAAAAGAATAGCAGTTTGCTGAGGTTTATAGAAGAAAAAATCCAAAAAAGAGTCAACACTAGTAAAACTCAACAGCTAAAGAAGGTAACAAGCACGATGTTTTACTCCCTCTCTGTCTAAAGCAAAGCAGTTAATAATTTCAAGACCTGCCTTCCTTAACATTACAACCTCAAAAAGATGAAAGAACCAACTATAGGAAATTTTATTCTTCAGCTAATTCTCACCAAGGGGGAAGAACAAATTGCTGGGTTAGAAATGAGAGTAACCTTGGTGGGAAGTGCCAACTGCAGTTTGGTGTTTGTGATAGAGAAGTAGGGGATGGTTAGCCAGAGTATGACATGAACCCTAGCTTTTGAGCAAGAATATTTTAAAATATTCAGAGGATAGGTAGCAACTCATCCATTAAAATTTCATTGTCAAAATCATGCAGGAAGGATGGAATGCTCTCAAGAGTAAAATTTTCCAGGCAATTAATGAGTTAATTAATGCATTATATAAATGATATTAATCACTATAATTATTTGTATTTTAAATTAGGGAAGCCTGTCCCTCACAACATATTTGTGTATACATATACAAATAGAGAGAAATATACATACTTATATGTATGGGGGTGGAGAGTGGATAGGTATACAAGAATGGGCCTAGAGAGGATAAAAACAGAGCTCTCTAGGTTTACAGTTTCCTATGATTTTCTCCTTATTTGTGTAAATGGGAAGCCAAAATAATTTTCAGGTTGAAAACCTGGTTAGTCTATAATACAGTGAGCTTTTGGCAGCTTGTTGGACAGGTAGCCTTTAAATAGAAATTAATTGGAAACAATTTAGCAGTCATTAAGAGGGGAGCCTCACATAATTTCTAACCCTAAATCAGAAGCCTTGTCTTTGATGAAAAAAATTAATTTATGGTAAAAATATGATACTTATTTTTTAATCCAAGAATTATGGGAAAAGTTTGTCAAAAATCAGCCAGTAGCCAAGAAAACAATTCACACAACAACCTAATTATAATATGAAGGGAAACAACTGTGAAAGACCTCAACACACTGATGAAAGGAACAAGGAATCATGAGTTCAAAAGACTAATGATGAAAACCTTTTCTTCTACCTCTTGTCAAAGAAGTGAGTGGTTAGAAATCCCAAACAAGACACATTCTCAAACATGCCAAACCTGTTTGTTTGTTTTGCTTAACTATCTATATTTACTATAAGTTAAGTTTCAAATTAAATGAAGGTGGAAGGAAGAGGTGGGCAGGTGGGCAGTAATATAAATATTTTAAAAAATGGATTTTAAAAAGTACAAATACAAAAGAAAAGGATTATGCAGAAGGGGAAAAAAGAAAAATGAATTTAGCTAATGCATTACCATCTTCCCTGATGCCAGCCAGTTGTTCTTACAAATTAATTTGGAGGTATTGCATTTTTAAACCAATTACTTTAAAATCTATTAAAATCACCTGAAAACAATTTAAAACAGGTTAAAGAAAACATTTGCAGAGTTTTTAAATTGTGAAAATATTTGTTTTAAAAGCTGATTTATATAAGTTTCATTATATAATATAATCATATAATAATTTATGATGGGAAGCATTTTGAAATATCCTTTCTCAAAATTTGCTCTACACAGGATAAATTTCTTCCAAAAAGCAGTGACTTTTTTTTTACTCATCTTACTTAATCTTAAAGAGATATATACTGTGTGAGGTTTTTTAAGTGTATACAGGTAGAAAAGGGATCTCAAAATATCTGCTAGCATACTATGGAATTTTTGTGAAGGCTAAGGTCAGCAAGTTTAAAACACTACTTATCATTTTGCAAATGAAAAACGTGTAATTTATTTTTTGGTTTTTTTGTTTGTTTGTTTTTTGGCGGGGCAATGGGGGTTAAGTGACTTGCCCAGGGTCACACAGCTAGTAATTGTCAAGTGTCTGAGGCCAGATTTGAACTCAGGTACTCCTGAATCCAGGGCCGGTGCTTATCCACTGCGCCACCTAGCCGCCCCCCTTTTTTTATTTGTTTTGGGGTTTTTTGAGTGTAATTTATTTTTAAATTCAACAACCCCTAAGCACTTTGTCAGGAGTTAAACATTGTACCTTTATTTGAAACAGAAATATTTTCATGGTTATGCCCTATCTCATTACATGGAAAACCTATTGCTTCTACCCCTTACAAAAAACTAGAGTGAATTACTAAGTAGGATTATATTACTTCTTAAAAATATTTGTGGAAGTCCTGGGGCAAAGAGGAGACTTGGAAACAGCAATGTTTATTAGCAATTAATTATTGTTTTTTTGTTTGTTTCTTTTTCAATGCAGCAAACAGAGGTGAATTTCAATACCAAAAAATCTTCCCTCCCCCTGATAATAGAACCCAAGCTGTAGAAGAATTTACACACCTAGATGAATGCAGAGTTGACCCAAAGGTGCTAGGCACCTCAGCAAAGTATCTTGGGGCAGATTTGGATTTCTTTGACTTCTCTGGAAGCATTCATTTAGAACTTCTTTGGCTTCTCCAATATGCTCTTGATACCTTTCCATATAACCTACCTGCCCCTTTCTTTCCTTCTTTTCAGATTTCTTTTAGGTATTGTCTTTCCCAAATAAATTGTAACCTTTTAGGTGGTGCAGTAGATAAAGCCCTGGCCTTGGATTCAGGAGGACCTGAGTTCAAATCTGACCTCAGACACTTGAAATTACTAGCTGTGTGACCCTGGGCAAGTAACTTAACCCTCATTGCCCTGCCCCCCAAAAATGAAAAAAAAGAAAGAAAAATTTGATCTCATACACTTACTTGCTGTGTGGCTCTAGTCAAGTCATTTAACTCTGTTTTACCTCAATTCCTCATCTGTAAACTGAGCTCGAGAAGGAAATGGAAAACCACTCCAGTCTCTTTACAAAGAACAGGCAAAACAGGTCACAAAGAACAAGCTGAAAAACAACAACAAAGGGCACCTGGGGGTCCTTAAGAAGCTAATCAAATGGTTCAGATAAACTACATCTTCATATACTAGAACTAGCAAATGTGTCACTGGGGCTGAGAGAAACTAGAAAAGGTAAATGTTTTCCATTTTTTTTAAAGAAAACAGAATATTTCTATATACAAAGAACAAAAAAAGAGGATTCTATGTGAAAATGTGATGCACAACTTGTACATTTTTTAAAAAGTAAATCACAACTTTGGTGGTCTTATTTCCAGGTCTGCAAGATAAATTGGTTGGTATAGATGAGCTCTCAGGCTTTTAGCTCCCAGTAGTAAGTGAAAGTAGTTGTGGTCACACCCTGATCCTTAGAAGATCTACCAAGTTAGGCTGTGATACCAAGGGCTCCATAAAATGCAGTCATTATCTTCTGGATTTCCAGTACTGACACAGGTCCAGAGTGAATCTAGACAAGAAAATCAATAGCAGTCCTAACCCTCAGTTTCCAGAATGATGGATGCAGAGACCTTGCAAACTCTGAATTCTCTAAGGTTTCAAGTCCCATTGCCTGACATTCTTTGCCAGGAAATAAAAATGAGTGTAACTGGGTTGGGGTAGGGGAAATGACAAAATTTGGGAGCACACCTTTGCTTTTTCACCAATCTTGTTTCTTCTTGTGAAGGTAGTTTCATTTTCCCTCCTTCGTGGATGTATTTCTGTTGAATGTAGTCCTGTGACTTAATAGTGCAAATTGCCTGGAAATGAAAAGCACTACCATGAAATTGGTGTCATTGGAAATCTTGTGTGAATTAAAGAACTTAATCTCATCAGTTTATGATTTTTGCTTTTGGACTTCCCTGAAAAATACAAATGGGGCCTTCACCCATTGTATTATGTTATACATTTAAATTTAACAGATGGAGAAGTGGGCTCCTGGGCATTGTCTATGAAACCAGATACAACATCATTCTGAAACCAGGAACTAATTTCACTAAACAAAATGACTCCCTGCTGAGAGAGATTTTTCCCCCCATGGTTATCTGAAAATGGTACTCTCAAAACAACTGTGTAAACAACTTGTAATTATATCTGTAAGTTAAGCAAGGCTATGGAATTTAAGTACCTAATATGCTGAAATGGTAATTAGTGATAGACACTAAGTATGAAAATGTGGCTATGTTTCTAATATTCTGCTCCAGCCCCCTTTTCAATTTACCTAGGACTAATCATTTTGCAACTTATTTCTGTGAATACTTGAACACATCTTCCTTAGCCATTAAGACATTGTTATGGCACCTCATCAATGTGGATTCAATTGCATCATGAATTATGGGACTATGTGCAGTAGTTATTTCCAATTTTTTTCCAAGTCATTTTTTCATGATCTGAGAGCATAAATAACTTCAAGAGATGAATAATACATCAAATGAAGCTAAGCTCAGTAGCACTAATCCACTTTTATATAAAAATCAATCAGTGCATTTTTGGCATGCAACCTAATCTTATTGCCTGTTGACAATGATATTTGCCCATTAGACATTCCTTTTAAAAAAATCCTAAAATATGACTATTTCTTTAGTCCTGCTGAAATTTACAATTCAGGACCATAGCACAAAAATCAAACCAGAGTAAATCTGTCAAGTAATACCTTCCCCATGTATTTGAATATTTCTAATAGTCAGAATAATTATTATTTTAAATCCGATACATAATCCATCTCTGGTAGGCAATTTACAATTTCACTCAAAGTAATTTCTTCCCAACCTATTATGATCATTCAATCACACAAGGAAATGGTGTAAACCAACAATTCTGCCATCAAGTGAAATGGTTTTTCTAGAAGGGATGACTTCCTATTGATTTTTCTTCAAAATGTCTCAGATGGATTTGTCTTCCTTTTTATTTCATCTTCGGCCACTCCATCTCACCACCACCCACCACCCACAACTCTCACATTGCTTCTCGGTATGGAAGAATGTTCTGTTGCATTTGATTGATTAGGGCTACAAATGCAAGTTTGCTGACACTGGCTAGGTATTGGTTTTCCCCATATGTCCCAGGACCCAAAACACAGGCCACATGATACTGAGATTTAAATCTATGGAGCAAGATAAAAGGCAAGCAGTTAAGGATGTGATGTATAAAAAATTTGAGAGACATAATTACTAAGCAATTAATAATTTTCTTAATAATGATAGCAATAATTAATTAAAGGATCAGTGGCAATCTCAAATGCCAAAGACCTCTCATGGTACCCACTCAATACTTATATGCCCTTGGAAGTGTGTTGGTCCTAAGGTGGCAATCAACTTTGATTGGTTAATAATTAATGAAAACACGTATTATAATGAAAGGTGGGCTTATTTTAATGAGGGCTTGGGGGACATTACTCTGATCACTCGGTCTTAGTCAAAGAGACTTATATCCATATCACCCCACTTAGGGTAATCTAGACAAAAGGGAGAATCCAATTTTTCCTAGACCTGTCTAAGTAAAACACAATGGGCCAGAACCCATCAATTTACATAAACTACAATGTCTTTACATTTTGAACAGATCTGAGTTTTCCCTCTCATTATCAGCCCTCTACTTCAAAGGCTGCCTGCATAACCTACAAGGGCTTATTTCTGAAAGAGGAAGTAGAAAAGGGGAAAAACCTTAGTCCTAATTCAATAATTGGTTATTAATATGAGAGAGAAACAATCATTTTTCTCAAGGCACTTTTGCCTGAAGCTGTCATTCTGAGAAAAGATAACCTTGGACCAGTCTGATTTCTCTGCCTCAAGTCTCTTCTCTTTCTGATTATATAACCCAACTGACTTATTCCTTCTATGATTATACTCTGTACTTACCCTCTTCCCTCCACACATAGAGTGGCCTCTGCCCACTTCTCTGCCTAGAGAAAATCTCAGGGTTTTCTGTAGCCCAGTTTACATCTGACCTTCTTGATGAGATCTCTGTCACTTTGGCAGAAAATGGTTCTTCCCTCTTTCCCCAGAACAAACTTTAGTACCTGTCATGTAGGGGTGGTGGGGAAGGGGAATTGGTAGTGGAGGGTCTTTAGGTATTCCTCTTTAAAGAATTACACCCTCTTGCACACAAATCCAATTAGAATAAAATAATATTTTATTTAAGCACTAGAGAAAATGACCAAGAGAGAAGTCAGACTTCTCTCAAGGGAAGATGGTTCAGAGACATGATTCTCTGCAATATCTATCTCCTGGAACAGAAGAAAGGTAAAAGCTTTTATAGATGGTAGATGGGGTGACTGGATGGGGTGAACGCCTGACAATGGAAAGTTCCCTTTGGGGTGTGGATAGGCTTGAATGAGAAGTGGTGGTCCAGGACTCCTGGAGTTATCTCTGTTCCCTGGTGCCAATCAGACAGCAGCCATGCCTAATGGGCTTATCTCCCTTAATTCTCAAGGTGTGTCTGTCCCTTAGTTTAGCCACCCAGTTGTTGTTTTTTTGTTTTTGTTTTTGTTTTTGCTTTTGGCCGGGCAATGGGGCTTAAGTGACTTGCCCAAGGTCACATAGCTAGTAAGTGTCAAGTGTCTGAGGCAGGATTTGAATTCAGGAACTCCTGAATCCAGGGCCGGTGCTTTATCCACTGTGCCACCTAGCCGCCCCCAGTTTTAACTTTAATAATGCCAAATTCCTTGATATATCCCAACCCCATATCAATACCTATTTCCTCTACCAATCATTTTGCAAATTACTTCTGCATTGACATTTGAATATAGCTTTTCCCCCTTAAGAACAAGTTCCTTGATGGAAAGTCCAGTTTCTGAACCTCATTGTCCTTTCTTTCTATCTTCTCCACTATGTTCCTAGCGCAGGCTCATGATATATATTTATCTAAGGATGTTTTCTCCTCAGTGACTTCGCTCCTAACAATCAACTTAAAACGTACATCAGTGACTCTGTCTTGCATTGTCTGATCATAAGATCAAGGGACCACAGAGGCCAACTAGTCCAACTCCCCGTTTTATTGATCAAGGAATCTAGGTCCAGAGAGGTTGTGGCAATCCCAAGGCTACATAGTTAGGAACAGGAGATTATGACCTTTGAATCAAAACATGCATATCTAATTACATATTGTATCCCACTCAATCCCTTTGCCAGCAACAATATTAACAGTAATAACAGCTAGCATTTCTATAGCATATATTTTATGCCAGGCCCTGTACTAAAATGCTTTACAAATATTAGCTCATTTGATCTTCACCACAACCCTTGGAAGGTGATTATCCCCACTTTACAGTTCAAAATACCAATGCAAACAGAAATTAAATGACTTACCCAGAGGAATATGGTTACTAAACATCTGAGACTGAATTTGAACTCAGGCCTTCCTGACTACGAGCCCAGAACTCTATCCACTGCACTACCTAGCTGCCCTCAGTAGAATGTAAATTTCTTAAGGTTGGGCCTGTTTTTCATTTTGTCTTTGCATCCCCAGTGTCTAGCAAGGTGCCTTGAAGATCATAATAAATGTTTATTGACCTGGATGAGTGTATTTTCTTTGATGCCCTAGCTGTGTGCTAATTTATATTAGCCCAGCTGGCTTAGCCCATTATGTGCTTCATTCAATAATAAGCTCCCCTCCTTTAGCTATAACTCTGATGTAACTACTGTGTGTGCTCATTTATTCCTGTCTGTCAGCTTGACTTTCCTTTAAAAACCACATTCCAAAACTCTTGGCTGATTAGAATGGTATTTGATTTATGACAACAGTGGTTAATTTATTTTTGAAGTGTTTTATGGCTATATCATTTAGTAGGAACATATTTTGGTTTATGGTAGGAAAATAAGCATGATATTTCATTGAAAAAATATAAAAATTTCCATTTAAAATACAACTTGAACATGCAAACTGTCTGGTTATCAGAAATTCTTAGCACTAGTGATTTCCTTATCATGTTTTAAGATAAACAAGAATATTCTCATAAATACTTTCTCATAAGTATCATGACTTTTCAACATTGCTCTCACTGAGGTGTTCTTGAAGGGTGTACTGAGGTTAAATCTGACCTTTATACTTTATACTTGGTTTAATATAGAATAGACAGCCTGTAAAGAAGGCTGTCTCTACTTTATATATATGAGTTGGTAAGACTGTGTATGAAACATCTAATTCAAAACTTCTTGTTAGAATGAACACATTTCTATGACATACATCCAAATAATCCCTCCTGCCAGATATACACAACACTAAAGATTTCAAGAAACAAATAAGTAGTCAACCCTGAGGCCAATACCTGCCTTAGTTTGAGTACCACATCTAAATGCCCACAGTAATCCTCCACCACTATAAATTGTAGAGTAGGTGTTTATTTGCATTAGAAGAGTTTCCTGGATTAAAGTTCCCTGTACATAAAGTCTTCATTTTTGGGAAAAAATATTTTGTTAAATATTTCACAATTACATGTAAAATTATTTTCACAATCATTTTTTTTAAATTTTGAGTTCCAAATTGCCTTCCTCCCCATCCTTGAAAAGGCAAGCATTTTTATTATATATGTCAGTTGTACAAAATATATTTCCATAGTAGTCATACTATAAAAGAAAGCAAAAAAATAGAAACAATAAAAATTTCAATAAAAAAAAAACAGTATGCTTTGATCTGAATTCAGGGTTCATCAGTTCATTCTTTGGAGGTGAATAGCGTTTTTCATCATGGGCTCACTGGAATTGTCCTGGATCATTGTCTTGCTCAGAGTAGCTAAGTCTTTCACAGTTGATCCCCCTTACACCATTGCTGTTACTGTGTGGAGACCTTGGAAAGACCTTAACTTAAAAAGGTCTAAGTTTTCCACTGCATTCAGGACCATCTCCAGTCATCCTGATATATTTCTTGCCACTGAAACCATGTGGCTCTGGAGGAGAAAGTGAGGCTGTTGATTTTGCATAGCCCTCCCTCACTTAAATCCAATTCACTGCAAATCATAATGTCATGTCCTGATGTCTTGGTCCTCTTCAAAAACAAAAGACAAAAATAATTGCTATTACAGTGCACAATGTTCTACTGATTCTGCTTACTTCACTTTGAATCAGTTCTTATAAATCTTTTCAGGTTTTTCTGAAACCATCCTGCTCACCATTTGTTATAGCATAATAGTATTCCATCACTATCATAAATCACAATTTCTTTAGCCATTCCCAATTGATGAACATCCCCTCAATTTCTGATTCTTTGACACCAAAAAAGAGCTAATGTAAATATGAAAAATATAAATATCTTAGAAAATATTTCATATAAAATAGAAATAATTTTACAAAAATATAAATATTTTGATAAAAATATAATTTTTTGTAGAAACAAGTTATTTTCCCCTTTCTTTGATCTCATTGGGATACAGACCTAGTAGAGGCATTGTTTGGTCAAAACTTTGCACAGTTACCCTTTGGGTCTACTTTCAAATTATTCTCCAGAATGGTTGGAGTAACTCACAACTCTACCAACATCATTTCCATCATTTGCCATTTCCCTTTTCTGTGATATTATCCAATCTGATAGTTGTGTTGTAATAGCTCAAAGTTGTTTGAATTTGCATTTCTCTAATCAGTGGTGATTGAGAGAAAATTTTCATATAACTACATATAGCTTTTAATTCTTCTCCTGGAAACTTCCTATTCATATCATTTTACTGTGCATCAATTAAGGAATGATTCATATTATTTTAAATTTATCCCAATTCTTGATACATTTGAGAAATGAGTCCTTTATCAGAGAAGCCTCCAGTTAATTTTTCTTAGCTTCCTGTTTTTCTTCTAATTTTGGCTGCATTGGTTTCATTTGTACAAAAGCTTTTTAATTTCATGTCATCAAAATTATGTATTTTGTATCCCATAATCCCTTCTATGTGTTGTTTGGACATAACCTCTGACAGGTACAAGATTACTAAGGTCATTTACTACTCTGTATTGTATATAAAATCTGTTCTGCTGATCCACCAACTCTATATCTTAGCCCATACCAAATTGTTCTGAAAATTACTGATTTGTAATATAGTTTGTAATTTAGACTGCTAGGGGACTGTTTCATCCCTAGAAGTCATTCCCTCTTCATTTTTTTTTTGGTGGGGCAATGGGGGTTGTGACTTGCTCAGAGTCACACAGCTAGTAAGTGTCAAGTGTCTGAGGCTGAATTTGAACTCAGGTCCTCCTGAATCCAGGGCCGGTGCTTTATCCACTGCACCACCTAGCTTGCCCTCCTTCTTCATTTTTTAAGAATGGAAAATAAAAGACTACAAACATTGAGTTGAATACTTTTTACTTTTACTCATGATGTTATTTGGTGAACAATCATCAAATGAAACTATAAACCAGACAGTAAGGAAACAAAGCCAAACATAAAGTTGTCTTCACCTCAAGGAGCTTATATACTATTGGGAATGTAAGGTTATTGGAAGTGTTTTTCTTCTTATGGCCTCTAAATATACCATCAAGTCTTCTTTTTCAGTCTTAATCTGATTTTTGCATTAGTAGCAAGCGTCAGGCTTATTAACTGTCTTTTCTCTCTTTTTTTTCCCTTTTACATGAAGAGAAACTGGTTCATATAGCTATGATAGTTCATTGGATTATATTCCCACTAAATTGGCTATGAAATGTGATCTCTCACCACTTAACAGACTTTTATTTTCTGTAGGCCTGGATGCTAGAAGTCTCCTAATACCTTCATATCAGAGCATTATAATCTCTGAACACTAACTACTGTCTGGCTATCAGTAGGTTTAACCCATCTCTTGCTTTTAAAATTCCCATAACCTCACACATTTCTGTTTGGTAACTGTGGCCAGATTAGCATCAGTTCTCTTGAAAATAAGTACAGATCCAGTAAGGGACAAATAATTTTGGTGAGCTTTCAAACTTAAGAGTTGTTACTAAAACTACCAACGTAGTTGCTGCCTGTTGAGCTACTGCTTAGAGGTTGGAGGGTTGCCTCAGGGCCATCCTAGTGCACTGGCCAGCTGGAGTCTGGTTGAAACAGATCTGGCTCCATCTCTGATTGCATCAGGAAATACTAGGACCAACATGGGGGGGTTTGTTCACTGCTGTTACTATAATGAAAAATTGCTTCAAACTGTGTTTCTGTAAATTGTTCCTTCTCCCAATTCTTTCCCAAGCCCAGAACTTTTCTACTTATCTCACTTTCAGTTTTAAAACAATAAATCCACCTTTATAGCTTTTGAGCTTATTTGTGTAAAATTAATGTTCCCCTTTTTTATTATTTGAAGGCATCAATTTGCATCTCATCTGAATTTCTTCCATTTATATCAATCTTGATAACAGATTAGTTCATCTAAAATTGAGAAGTTTTTACAATCTAATAAACTCCTTAATGAAAGTAACATGAATATTGATAATAGATGCAAGTTCTCTTTTTGGAACATGTTATATTAATTAAACAATAATCATTAATTTATTGTTGATTGGTCATTTTACAGAAATGTCCAACTCTTTGTGACCTCATTTGAGATTTTTTGGCAAAGATATTGTAGTGGTTTGCTGTTTCCTTCTTCAGCTCATTTTACAGATGAAGTTACTGAGGCAAACAGGGTTAAGTGACTTGCCTAAGGTCATACAGATAATTAATGCGTGAAGCCAGATTTGAATACATGAAGATGAGTCTTCCTGACCTCAGGCCTAGCACTCTATTCACTGTACCACTTTGGTGCCCCTAAGCATAGAAAAAGAGACTCATAAGTAAGAGCTAGGGAAAGCCCACTTGAGGTGAGAGGTAGGGGATTGGCTCTGGGCTGTTGGAGTACCAGTTTTAGCCTGAGGATATCATAACTGCTTGAATTGTTGAATTGAGCCAACTAACTTCAAGGCTGCTGCTGGCCTAGCCTTCTAGCCCTAAACACAGAACTCATGAACCACAGCAAAATGTTTACACATCCCAACTCCAGCTTTGTTTAAGCCATGGGTATTCCCTTTAATTCCTGGTTCAGTACAGTAGGGTATATCTACACACAGGTGGTGACTGACAGATTGAATCATTCTGATTTCCTGTAATATGCTTAGTAACTTATAGCTTCCCATCATGTCATTCACAAATCAACTCTGTAGACAGGCTCCAAGTTACAGGATTGGCACCTGTTTCCACAGTGCATGACAAGGGTAGTATTTCCAAGTGACTTTATGACAAATAAGTCACCCTCAGTCTAATTGACACATGAAATACTATGACTAGAGCCCATTATGCCTCCTCTTGGATAACTTTTCACTCTCTCTACTTAGGAGAATCAATGGGAAAAGAAAAAACAATTCTCAAAAGACTTCTGATCCCTTGGTATTCCTTACTTTCACCCTACATTTCTTTCTTTCTTTCTTTCTTTCTTTCTTTCTTTCTTTCTTTCTTTCTTTCTTTCTTTCTTTCTTTCTTTCTTTCTTTCTTTCTTTCTTTCTTTCTCTCTCTCTTCCTTCCTTCCTTTCTTCATTCATTCATTCAATACCCTTCTTTTTATGACAAGGAGATAGTCTGACTAGGCAAGTTACATGATATGATTGAACTTACAGACCTACTTAGTGGTAGAGTTTGGAGTAAACACAATGCTCCACACACAGTGGACTTTATTTTGTTATTTCACCAACTTTAGCCATAGAATCAGAAAAGTTTAGAATGATTCTTAGAAAAACATGAAGCAAGGTGTGGACAGAGAAACTAGTGTATTTCATGACATGGATTCCTATTCCAGCTCAACTGCCTTTGGTATTTGGGGCAAATCATTAGCATATCTGGGTTAGAATTTCTTCATATGCAAAATGAAGGATTAAACCAACTGATCAAAGTTCTCAGATCAGGGGTCCAAACCTTGCTTTTGAGGCTTAAACCTGATCTTTAACATGCTCTCTATAAATATGTTTCTGTATTTGGAGAAGAAACTGTCTTCAAATTCTATTACATTCCTACTTTCTTTTGTATTTCTAGTGTGCTGATTAACTAATCTCTTCTTGTTTGAAGAGTTTCTGTTTCATAGAGTCTCCCTTTTTTTTTGTAAGGCAATTGGGGTTAAGTGACTTGCCCAGGGCCACACAGCTAGTAAGTGTCAAGTGTCTGAGGCAAGATTTGAACTCAAGTCCACCTGAATATAGGGATGGTGCTTTACCCACTGTGCCACTTAGCTGCCCCAAGAGTCTCACTTTCAAACTCATAATGTCTTTTACACTTTTCAAATTCCTTCAGAGATCTATTCTGCTACACTCCACTCCCACTTTCCATCAACAATGTATCTAGATGGCAGACAACTCACACCTTCCAGACATATTCAAATATGAAAACTCCATTAAAAACTAAACATGCCATCTTACTTTTCTCACTTTTCCTTAACATTCCTTAACATTAAGATTATATTTTTCATTTATTTAGAATTGTATTTCTCTAATTACATGTAAGAAAAAATTTTAATGTCCATTTTTAAAAATTTGTGTTACAATTTCTTCATCCCTACCTCTCCATGCCCCCTTAAGAATGCAAGTAATTCAAAATAAGTATTGCATGTGTAGTCATGCAAAACATTTCCATATGAGACAGCTTGTGAAAAAAAAAACAGACAAAAAAATAAGAAAAAGAAACTAAAAAAATATGCTCCAATCTCTATTCAGACACTATTAGTTCTTTCCCTTTTCCATGATCTCTTTGGGAAAAAGACACAAAAGTGGTATTGCTGGGTCAAAGGGTATGCACAACTTTATCACCTTTGGGGCATAATTCCAAATTGCTCTCCAGAATGGTTGGATCAGTTCACAGCTCCACCAACAATGCATTAGTGTTCCAATTTTTCCACAGCTTCTCCAACATTTATTATTTTCCATTTTTGTCATTTTAGCCAATCTGATAGGTGTCAGCTGGTACCTTAGAGTTGTTTTAATTTGTATCTCTCTAATCATTAAAGATTTAGAGCATTTTTTCATATGGGAATAGATAGCTTTGGTTTCTTCATCAGAAAACTGCCTGTTCATATTCTTTGACCATTTCTCAATTGGGGGATGACTTGGATTCTTATAAATTTGCTTTAGTTCCCTATATATTTTAGAAATGAGGCCTTTATCAGAAGTACTGGCTATCAAAATTTGTTTCTGAGATTTTTGCCTCCCCTCGAATTTTGGATGCATTGCTTCTGTTTGTACAAAAATTTTTTAATATAATGTAATCAAAATCATCCATTATGCATTTTATAATATTCTCTATCTCTTGTTTGGTCATAAACTATTTTCCTTTCCAAAGATCTGAAAGGTAGACTATTCCTTTCTCTCCTAATTTACCTATGGTATCACCTCTTATGTCTAAATCATGTATCCATTTAGACCTTAGTTTAGTATAAGGTGTAAGATGTTGGTCTGTGCCTAATTTCTGCCATACTATCTTCCAGTTTTCCCAGCAGTTTTTGTCAAATACTGAGTTCCTACCCCAGAAGTTGGAGTCTTTGAGTTTATCAAACACTACATTACTAGTGTCATTTACTACTGTGTTTCCTATGCCTAGCCTATTCCATTGATCCTCCACTCTATTGCTTAGCCAGTACCAGATAGTTTTGATGACTGATGCTTTATAGTAAAGCTCCAGGTTTGGTACCACTAACCCACCTTCCTGTGCATTTTTTTTTCATCCTGAATATTCTTGATTTTTTGTTTTTCTGGATGAATGTTGTTATAATTTTTTCTACCTCTATAAAATAATTTTTAGGTAGTCTGATTAGTATGGCACTGAATAAGTAAATTAATTTAGGTAGTATTGTCATTTTACTATATTAGCTCTGCCTATCCATGAGCAATTGATATCTTTCCAATTATTTAGATCTGATTTGATTTGTGTGAAGAGTGTTTGGTAATTGTGTTCATAGAGTTCCTGGGTTTGTCTTGGCAAGTAGACTCCCAAGTATTTTATATTATCTACCATTACTTTAAATGGAATTTCCTTTTCTATCTCTTGCTGCTGGACTTTGTTGGTCATGTATAGGAACCCTGATGATTTATGTGGATTTATTTTATATCCTGCTACTTTGCTAAAGTGGTTAATTGTTTCAAGTAATTTTTGAGTTGATTCTCTAGGATTCTTTAAGTATACCATCATATCATCTGCAAAGAGTGATAGTTCTGTTTCCTCCTTGCCTATTATAATTGCTTTAATTCCATTTTCTTCTCTGATTGCTAAAGCTAACATTTCTAGTACAATATTAAATAATAGGGGTGATAATGGACATCCCTGTTTCACCCCTGATCTTATTGGGAAGGCCTCTAACTTATCTCCATTGCATATAATCCTTGCTGATGGTTTTAGGTAGATACTGTTTATTATTTTAAGGAAAGCTCCACCTATTCCTAAGCTCTCTAATGTTTTTATTAGGAACGGGTGCTGTATTTTCTCAAAAGCTTTCTCTGTATCTATTGAGATAATCACATGATTTTGGTTAGTTTTCTTATTGATGTGGTTGATTATGTTAATAGTTTTCCTAATGTTGAACCAGCCCTGCATTCCTGGTATAAATCTCACCTGGTCATAGTGCATTATCCTGGTGATCACTTGCTGTAATCTCCTTGCTAATATCTTATTTAAGATTTTAGCATCAATACTCATTAGGGAAATTGGTCTATTATTTTCTTTCTCTGTTTTTGCTTTGCATGGTTTTGGTATCACCACCATATTTGTGTCATAAGACGAATTTGGTAGAACTCCTTCTTCACCTATTTTTCCAAATAATTTGTATAATGTTGGGATTAATTTTTCTTTAAATGTTTGGCAAAATTCACCTGTAAACCCATCTGGTCCTGGGGATTTTTTCTTAGGGAGTTCATTAATGGCTTGTTCAATTTCTTTTTCTAATATGGGCTTATTTAAGGATTTTATTTCCTCTTCAGTTAACCTGGGCAGTTTGTATTTTTGTAAATATTCATCCATTTCATTTAGATTGTCAAATTTATTGGCATACAATTGGGCAAAATAATTCCTAATTATTGATTTTACTTCCACTTCATTGATGGTAACATCACCCTTTTTATTTTTGATACTGGTAATTTGGTTTTCTTCTTTCTTGTTTTTATCAAATTAAACAATATTTTATCTATATTATTGTTTTTTTATAAAACCAGCTCTTAGTTTTATTGATTAATTCTATAGTTTTCTTGCTTTCAATCTTTTTAATTTTTCCTTTAATTTTTAGGATCTCTAGTTTAGTATCTAATTGGGGATTTCTAATTTGTTCTTTTTCTAGCTTTTAAAGTTGCATGCGCAATTCATTAATCTCCTCTTTCTCTTTTTTATTCATGTAAGCATTTAGAGCTATAAATTTTCCCTAAACACTGCTTTGGTTGAATCCCATAGATTTTGGTATGTTGTCTCATTTTTGTCATTCTCTTGGATATAGTTATTGATTGTTTCTATGATTTGTTGTTTGACCCATTCATTCTTTAGAATGAAATTATTTAGTTTCCAATTGATTTTCATTCTACTTTTCCATGACTCTTTCTTACATGTAGTTTTTATTGCATCATGATCTGAGAAGGATGCATTTACTATTTCTGCCTTTATACATTTAACTATGATGTTTTTGTGCCCTAATACATGGTCAGTTTTTGAAAATGTGCCATGTACAGCTGAGAAAATGGTATAATCCTTTCTATCCCCATTCAATTTTCTCCAGACATGTATCATGTCTAACTTTTCTAGTAATCTATTCACCTCTTTCACTTCTTTCTTATTTATTTTTTCACTAGATTTATCCACTTC
Organism: Dromiciops gliroides; assembly: GCF_019393635.1. Classification (NCBI taxonomy): domain Eukaryota; kingdom Metazoa; phylum Chordata; class Mammalia; order Microbiotheria; family Microbiotheriidae; genus Dromiciops; species Dromiciops gliroides. The sequence goes on from NC_057861.1 coordinate 259,251,567, forward strand.
TGAGAGGTGGAGATTCAGATCCCCCACTATTATAGTTTTAATGTCTAATTCCTCTTGTAACTCACTTAACTTCTCCTCTAAGAATCTGGATGCTATACCACTTGGCACATACATATTTAATATTAATATTACTGCATTATCTATAGTTCCTTTTAGCAAGATGTAGTCTCCTTCCTTATCTCTTTCAATGAGATCTATTTTTGACTTTGATTTGTCTGAGATAAGGATTGTTACCCTTGCTTTTTTTTTACTTTAGCTGAAGCATGATATATTCTGCTCCAGCCTTTTACCTTTACTCTGTCTGTATCTTTCTGCTTCTAATGTGTTTTTTATAAACAGCATATTTTAGCATTCTGGTTTTTAATCCACTCTACAATTTGTGGAGCCAAGATGGTAGAGAGAAATCAGCTGGCTGCCTGAGTTCTCCTTCTGTTTCCTCAAAAAGAATATTAAATCAAGCCTCTGGACAGAGTCTGAAACTACCGAACCTACAAAGAGACAGAGAGACACAGACTTCCAACCAGAGATAATTTAGAAGACTTCAGGAAAAGGTCAGTCTGACTCGGGCAAAAGGGAGGCACAGAGCAGGGCAGTAGCCCAGCTCTGAGGGGGTCAGGGCAAGTCAGCAGGAAGTTGTGGGCCACTGCTGAAAAACTGAGGGCCCTGGAACCTGGCTCAAAAATCTGGTGGCCCAGAAGGAGAGTGGAAAAACCTACCTGCACCAGCTGAGAGGGCAAGTTGCCAGCTGGAGGGCCACAAACAGGATAGGTGTGACTAGGCCCACGGAAACTCTTGGGCTCAGACAGGAAGTTCAAGGGTGGGGGCAGGGAACTGCACACACTTAAAGTCCTCAGTGTAAAAAGCTGGTGACACAGCACCTATACCCCTGCACAAGAAACCCAAAACAGGGACCCTGGTGCCCCCAAAGCAGACCTCAACTTAAAAAATAAATAAGCTGCAATAATGAGTAAGAAGCAGAAAAGAGCCCTCTCCATTGAGAGCTTCTGTATCAATAGGGAAGAAGCAAACACAAACTCAGATGAGGACAATACCCTCAAATTGCCTACATGTGAATCCTCAAGCAGGAAGATGAATTTGTCTCAAGAACAAAAAGCCTTCCTGGAAGAGCTCAAAAAGGATTTTAAAAATCAATTGAGAGAGGTAGAAGAAAAAATGGGGAGAGAAATGAAAACAAAACAAGAAAACTATGAAAAAATAATCAGCAGCTTGGAAAAGGAAGCACAAAGATTGACTGCAGAAAACAATTCCTTAAAAAATTCATCTGAACAAATGGGGAAAAAAAGGTGCATAATCTCTCTGAAGAAAACAATGCCTTAAAAAATTCACTGGGCCAAATGGAAAAAAAGGTACATAATCTCACTGAAGAAAATAATGCCTTAAAAATTAAAATTGGACAGTTGGAAGATAAGGAATACATAAGACACCAGGAATCAGTCAAGCAGAATCAAAAGAATGAAAAAATAGAAGAAAATGTGAAATACCTCATTGGAAAGACAACTGATCTGGAAAACAGATCCAGGAGAGACAATTTGAGAATCATTGGACTGCCTGAAAGCCATCATCAGAAAAAGAATCTAGACAACATATTCTAGGAAATTATTAAGGAGAACTGCCCTGATATTATAGAATCAGAGGATAAAATCATGATTGAAAGAATCCACTGAACACCTCCTGAAAGAGACCCCAAAAGGAAAACTCCAAGGAATATTGTAGCCAAATTCCAGAATTATCAGGTAAATGATGAAAATACTCCAAGCAGCCAGAAAGAAGCAATTTAAATATGATGGAGCCACAGTCAGGATTGCTCAGGACCTGGCAGCTTCAACATTAAAGGACCGCAGGGCTTGGAATATGATATACTCTGGAAGGCAAAGGAGCTTGGATTGCAACCAAGAATCCATTACCCAGCAAAACTGAACATTCTTTTTCAGGGGAAAAGATGGACATTCAATGACATTGGAGACTTTCAATGTTCCCTGATGAAAATATCAATGTCATTTTTGAGTCCTTCTATGGCCTCAGACCAATTCATATTTTTCTTGGAAGCTTCGGATGTAGGAGCTTTCACTTTGTTATCTTCTTCTGAGAATGTATTTTGATCTTCCTTGTTACCATAGAAACTTTCTATGGTCAGCATTTTTTTTTATGTTTGCTCATCTTCCCAGACTATTTCTTGAATTTAACTCTTTATTAAAGTGGGGCACTCTTTCCAGGGTGGAGGGTGCACTGTACCAAGCTTCAAGAGGTTTGTACAACTCTTTTCAGAGAAACTTCTAGGAATTTCTAAATTTTTAATTCTTCCAAATTGTTATGATTTAAGGAGAGGTGTGTTTACTACTCTACTGTCCTCTGCTCTTGCCTGCAAGCAACCAGAGGCCTGCTTTTCTGCTCTGGAACTATGAACAGAATCCTGCTCCATTGTGCCTGCAAGCTCTTTTGTGCTTGTGCTTCTCCCCTGCCTGGCACTGCCACCCCAGTCTGTGATTTGCATCCTAGTAGGGGCAAAACAAGAGTCCTGCCTCAGTGCTAGCAAAGTGATCCTTATAATATCCTTATGGCCAATTGTTCAACACTCTTACCATCTGTGGGCTGAGTAGCAGAAGAAGTTGCTGCCCCTGCTGATTCAGAGGCTCCAAAGGCCTTCTCCTGGTTTACTGGGGCTGGGGTTAGGGGTGTGCTGGCAAAGCCTGCAATAGACTGCATTCTACACTCACCCTGTTGCAACAGAAATTTCCTGCTGATGTTCTAAGTTTGGCTTGAAAATGATTTCACCCTGTATTTTTGTGGTTTCTGCTTCTACAGGAATTGTCTTATGCCATTATTTGAAGGTATTTGGAGGGGTCTTGGGGCAAGTCACTGCCTTTACTTGGCCATCTTGGCTCTGCCTTTTGCAACATTACATTCTTAACACCTAGAATTGTCTTTTATCACATCCATACTACAAGCCTGTCATTCCTGATTCATTCTTGATGACTTTGGAGGGACAGCCTCTGAATCAGACAATTCTAGACTCCCCACTGACACATACTGGCTTTGTGACCCTGGGTAAATTGCTTAATTTCTCAGTGTCCCAGATAATTCTTTCAGCTGGGAAATTGCAGAAGAGTTGCAAGAGGAAGTTCTACCAATGAAATCAAAGTTTGTTGTTCAGTAATTTTTGAGTCATATTGAACTCTGTGATTCCCATTTGGAATTTTCTTGGAAAAGATACTGAAGTGGTTTGTCATTTTGTTCCCCTGCTCATTTTACACATGAGGAATTGAGCCAAACAAGGTTAAGTGACTTGCCCAAGGTCACAGAGCTAGGAAGTATCTGAGGATGGGTTTGAACACATCAAAATGAGTCCTTCTGACTCCAGGCCAGCACTCTATCCACTGTACCTCCTAGCTGCACCATGAAATCACAAATCACCCGACAAAAAGGAGTAGGAGACTCAATATGGAAGAGAATTCTTATAAATAAAAAAATTAAAATACTTATTATCAATGTAAAATGGCCTAAAATTAGTTTTTACTATATTATACTGAATTGCTACATATTTTGCCATAAATTATTTTATTTATTTCATTGTACCATATATGCTAAAATATCAGCTAAATTCCTTTAAAATTTTGATAGACCTATACTTCAGAAAATAAAAGTAGCCAAATTTTCAAAGAATCTGACCAAAATATAATCATCCACTCATCCCTATTCCTCCCACCTTATCCTAGCCTCATTTTTAAACATAATGCATTTTGAATGAGAGATTTCTCCCCTCCTCATATCCAACTGCATACCATTGTTTAGATAAATTCTCTCAAGTGAGATGCTAAATACCTTGTCTTGTTATTTTCATTGCTTATTGGAGATTTACAGGGACCACCATTTCTTATAAGCTTTTCATTTGAATCTTTTTGGTTTGCCAATCAAATGTAGTGTGTGTGTGTGTGTGTGTGTGTGTGTTTGTGTAAACACATATATAATTCTGTTACAGCATTGCAGTCTCAGTACTTTCTATTTGTATTTGAAATGCACATTGAAACATTAATTCATGACTAACAATTGAAACAAAATTCAACAAATCATATTCCACAAAGAAAGAAACATATTACATGAAGTTGTATTTCAGGTACAACTTTTAGCACCACTTATATTTACCACATTTTCTCTAACTTTGTATAGGCAAAATATAGAAATTCCTTTGAAATTTACTGCAAAGGCTCTTTACTGAAATTGTCTTTAAGGAACCAGAACTAAATATGTTTTTTCCCACAATATCTAAGCTGATTTCTGTATAAACCAAACAAGAAATTGGTGTAATATACTAAAGAGTAAAATATATTTTTATTAAAAAAAGGTTTAATAAAACATAACATGAATCTTTAGTTATTTGTAATAACTTTAGGTCATTCAAGCATAACAGTAAACTTTTAAAATTAAAAAACTGACAACTTCACAATTGAATTTTCAAAATGGCCACATCACAAAAATAATTTCCCCTATACCCTTATCCCCAGAAACACTGGAGTAGTTAAAAAAAAAAGGGAAAATCAGTATAAAGAATGCCTTCCAGGCACAATGAAGGACCTTATGTGTATAAGCAAGTTTTTTTTTTCCAGAATAAACATTGTATGAGAATATATTATATTCTCCATGCAAATTACAAATCACATGGCACTTTAGGTTTATGTTGCACTTGAGAATCACTTGCCTGCAGTTGGCAGATTCTGCACAGCCTCAACCTCTGATTTTCCTATGTTCCTTTAAACAACATTCTATCAGTGTCCTAGTGGGTTTATAGGGGTTAAGGCCGTTCATCCCAAAAGAATTGCCAGTAGTATGCACCTCTATCCAGGCCCTTGACCTCTATGCACCTTGGAAAAGATCCCAAGAGGATATGAAGAAAACACAGAAGATTCATCATAATGGCATAAAAGGATTATTAAATTGGAGAAAAGCGGGAGCCTTACCTGCTATTAAAGAGAATTTAGTCTATGCTTAGGTTAATCCTTTTACTGGAGATCAGTAGACACCCACAGAGAAGAAGCACAAAATTCCCTTTCAAATAACCATTACTTAACACAACATGCTAATTCCATATGTTGATATCATATTAGACTAATCTGCTTTGCAGTATTTAAGGTCTTTAAACCATTAAAATATCAATTTTATAGCATTTCAATGCACAAAATCATAAAAACACAAAATAATCAATGTATTCATACTATGACTTTGTCTACATACTTCAACTAAATGAACCAAAATACAATTGATTAGGTCTTTCAAGCAGTTATGATATATAATTGCCAAACAATCAATGGATTTCACAAAGAAGCAACAAGTTGTTATTAATGTGGTCATGTTATAAGCCACTCATTTTAACAGCCTAATGCAGTTAACAAGGAGGTGATCAAATTATCATGTGGTAATGAACTTGGAGACTTAGTTAATTTTGATGGTCGTATGTGAAGTTTAGAATTCATGGAAATAACATGATTACAAAAAAAAAATAGCTGTGTGTCTAAGTGCACACAGTTTGAAATGTTGAGAAAGGCAGTCCCAGTTCCTCCATTGATCCACTGTATGATACAACAGAAAAGCACTTTTCTCTGACTCTAAGTTTTCTTGTAAGTAAAATGAATGTTTCCAAATAGATGTTCTAGAAAGTCCCTTCTAACTCATATGTTCTCTGTATTTTTAGTAATTATGAAAATTATGTTTTATAATTAGCTTGCAGAGAGCTGGTTTGGAGACTTTCTTTCAGCAACAGAACAATACCTTAACAATATAGCCAGAATATATTTAGATTATTTTTTTCTATATTTCAGTTCTATTATTTGAAAGTTACCACCAAACCTTAGCTTTTTGGTAGGCAGGATGTATCTCACTCATATGAGTGAGATAATTTTCATTTTTAAGTAAGCCAAGTTTCTATAGATAACATTTGGATGACCTTAATATATGAAGGACTTTCCAAGCAAAATGTGGATCACTTATTATTTTAGTTGGGAGCATGCTGGGAAAGGATTAAACATTTTAGGAATGAAGAGATGTTTTCCTGACACTCCACATACCATTTCATCTATTTATAATCTTACTAAATCTTTGAGAACAAGTTTTGCCTAAAATACAGTCTCATATTTATTTTTATATAGTTATGAATAATAATAATGATACAATTTTGAAGGCATGTCCTGGATTTTATTCATTTAGAAGTGAAAAGAAGTTGAGCTATTTCCCTGAGTGTTCTTTTGTGCCTGATGCAGAACTACAACATGGAAAGTTTATATATTCGATGATCTGTCCAAAATAATTTATTTTAAAGTTTTCCTTCTGCACACAAGAAATACTATTCCTCTACATTAATGGCTCTAGTCTCATGCTTCGCACTATTTACAACACACAAGGATTTGTGGTTCTTTACATATCAATGTGTTTCAGAAAAAAGTTGAGTGAAATTCAAGTTTTGTAAATCAATAAACATACTAATAGAGCTCCCTATTTAAAAGAAGGCTCTCATGACTCCCTTTGTAAAATGAAGAATTATTTTTAATGCAAATAATAACCTCTATATTAATTGCTGGAATGTCAAATTAAAAAAAAATAATATCCAGGCACATGTGTATTTGAAAACTTTGAATTCCTCAGAAATATCTATATGGCTTTGCAAATGAAATGAGGGAAGCTCTTTAAGAACTCTCATTTCTTGGATCTATTCAGTTTTACTTTTCCTGAGAAATATATAATTATCTAGCCCCCTGAGAGCTGTTAACAGAATATTCCCTTTCCTTTCTGTACCTTTGCTCAAGATTGTTCCTTCTGCCTCACTATTCTTGCCTTTTGAAATTATATCCTGCTATTAAAGGTCCAGCTTAAATGCTATGTCTCCATAAATTTTCTTTTTCTTTTTTTCATTTCCTCCGGCTGGTAGAAAACTTTCCCTTCTCTGTGTTCACATAATAATTTTTTTTTGAGAAACAGCATGGCATAGTGCATAGAAAGATGGCCTTGTATCCAGGAAGACTTTAGTTCAAGTCCAGATTTTAACACCTACTGACTATATGACCTTGGGTGAGTCACTGAGTTTCTCAATACTATAGGTAACTCTAAGACCCTTAATTACAGTGAAGGCACCAACCTTCATTTGTTGAGGATATTTCCTCAACTGGAAATTCCATATATTGGTAAAATTACACATCAGTCCTCATCCCACATAGCACTTTTGACATTCTAATTTCAACTGCATATTCACTTAGGGATAAGGAGACATGTACAGGAGAAAGGACACTGGCCTGGAGACAGAGGACCTGGGTTTATATCTTAGCTATGGTCATCACTATCATTGTAACTATGGACAAGTCACTTGACTTCCCTCAACCTCAATGACCAAATCTGTAAAATAAAGGGGTTGACTCAAGGGTCACTGTGATTATTCAGTTTTCCATCATTCATGTTTTATTCATCTTTATAGCCACACTCCATAGCATTTACAACAGTGCCTTTCACACAGTAGGCGCTCAATAAATCCTGTGTTTTCCTAGCACTCACTGTATTATTTTGAAGCAATCTAATTCTTTCATGGAGTTATCAATATCCAAAGATTTACAAACTAAAGAAGTAGTAGAATAGATCTCTCCAAAAGAGGGGTTCTTAACCATTTTTTGCAATAGAATCTTGTGGCAGTCTGGTGAAGTGAATGAACCTCTTCTCTAAATAATGGTTTATTGTTTGCATTCATAATTGAACTATTATTATATACTATTCTTATAAATGAAGGAAATGCAATATTTTAGTTAGAAGTAATTGAAAATAAAGATCTAATTTTTTCCCACCCAAATATAAAGAACCCTTGAAATATAACAACAGACTCCTTAGGATTCCATGGACCCCAAATTAAAAACCTTTCAGATTTATTTTAAAAGGCTCTTGAATTATGGGAACTGTTGTATGCTGGGGAATTCAGAACTTAGAGGAAAATCCTAATCATATTGTAGGTCATGTCCAATTGATCACAAGTCTGATCCCGAACAAGTAGGGAGCTCATCTGATTAGGCTTTCAAGCTCACCAAGACAGCAGTGTATCTGAACTTTAAAATAAAAGATATTCACCCATTCCTGTTTACATAAGTTAAATTTAAGAAAACACAATTGTTTTGACTTTATATCTGATTAGTGAAAAGTGTAAAGGGTTATCTAACTTTCTGAGAATAGTAACTTGTAGGAATATTTAATGGTATTATGAAGATTTTTAAATACGATTTTATGACCTTATTTACTTTTTCATTTTTCAGATGAGAAAATTGTAGAATATATTCAATGTGGTTTAAGGCTTAAACTAGTCTGATTTTTTAAAAAATCAGCATGCATTCATATCAAAATGTGAATGTAAGTTTTTAATCCCAATAGTGTGAACTGAATGAGAAGAGTCTTAACTTCCTATTATGAGCTCCAGTAAAAGGAAACATTTGTTAAAGTTCCTCTGGGAAATCATCCAATTTTTCATTGTCCATGCAGAGGGGACAGCATACTCCTTTCACCGTTTGTGGGTTGAGGCACTCTGCTGGTTGGCAGGTCTCCACGGTACATGTCACCTGACCACTCTGAAAGGTAATATTTAAATATTACTTCTATGCTTCGTGATATGAAAAAACCTAGAGAAATGTAGACCAATTCCTCTTTTTATATAAATAAGCATTTTATAGCATTATATCGTCTCCACATTTCCCCACTCATCCACTACAGCTACAATCAAAATAAACCAGGGCATAATATTATAGGTGAAACAGTAACTATGTTCACTGTAACTTTGTCAAGTCTTTGGAACCCTTTGAATGAACTACATATTATAAATTATTAAATGGAAAACTGGCACCTCTCATCAAAAAGCAAGACTACATTTTCCAGAAGGAAAATCAATCAACAATTAATTGGTTACATGCTTTGAAAAATTTCTAATGACCGCAAATTTTTCATATAAACATAGATGTGGATACTATTGCTTCAACTACCTCCCCATGCAATACTAAATGGGGATAATAATAATAATTATTATTATTATTATCATCATTAATTTATTTATTTATTATAGAAAACACATATAGTGCTTTAAGGTTTACAAAGTGCTTTGTGTATATTATCTCACTTGAACCTCATCTTACTTTTATTCCCATTTTATAGATGTAGAAACTGAAGGTGAAAGTTTTGACTGACTTTCCCTAGGTGACACAGATATTAAATATTTGAAGTCAGGTCTTCCTGCCTCAAAATGCAACCTGACTGCCTACGGTAGGGAGGGAACAGAACAATGGAGGTACAGAATGTAAAACATTTTTGGAACACTTTTAGCATCCTGCAATATCTTGAAGGAGGTGTATGGATGTATGGACAGGCAGGAAAATTGTTCTTCATTAAACATATGGGCAGAATGACTTTCTTTGTAGTCTCTCTGGTATGAGGTTCCTCCTCAAAATAAGTTCTGGTTATGAGGTAACTAAGTCACAGATCCAGCAGCTAGACAGTAATGCGAGGCAAGTATGTCATTTCCCTAGTGCTCATCACTAGGGGAATTACAACAGTGTTTTGCTTTATTTACTTTAAAGCAATTTAACAAAATGTCTTTGAAGACTGACAAGTAGAGATGTCATTTGAAGGCAGGGTTCTCTAATGTCAAAAAGAATCATGCAAGATATAGTCCCTGCAAGTGCATAGTTTTAAGAAAATCAAACTCATTATAAAAGCAAAATATTTGCATAGTATTGTATTTGCTTGTATCTTGATCATTTCTCTTCTTGTATTAGGGAAGCCTGTTATAACAAATTTTGCGAATGTATTTTTCTGCAGAATATTCTTTTTTTTTTCTTTGGTGAGGCAATGAGGGTTAAGTGACTTCCCCAGGATCACACAGCTAGTAAGTAAGTGTCAAGTGCCTGAGGCCAGATTTGAGCTCAGGTCTTTCTGAATCCAGGGCCGGTGCTTTATCCACTGTGCCACCTAGCTGCCCCTCTGCAGAATATTCTTGCTATCATTTTGAGTAGTTGCTTATCCCTAGATATCTTTCCCCTCAATCAGGGCCTATGACAAAATGCAATCATAAATTATTAATAATTGGATCATTTTGTAAATTGATTTAATCAAATAAATACTGTGATATAAATTCACTTTAAAAGCAATTTGTCTAGTAACCTCAAATTCATTTGAGTGGACTCCATTAATTCTGCTTTCCATATGTTTACTGAATAAGGAGATTTAAAATTTAACTGTAGGCAGTCTGTAATTTTTTTTTCAAAGTGTAAAATTAAAACTACTAGTACAACAAGAAAGCGAATTAAGGTGGTTTATGGGAACAGGAAGAAAGCGGTTCCACTAATAGATATAAGGAATACATTGATTTCTCTCACATGATGGAGCTTAAACTATCCCTCATAACACATTGCAAGTGTTCAGAATGTAGCATGAAATGGGAAACGGGAAGATGAATGGGAAGAAGGAGGCAATGGGAGACAGAGAGGGAGAAAAAGAAGGGGGAAAGGAAGAGGTATCTACAATAAGTTTGTGTCATCAGACACAATATTACAATCAAAGTTTCCAGGAACCTAACATTAATTCTCTCATCTTCCAAAACCAGAGTCTACATGCATTAAAGAGAAAAAAAAAATCACTGGACACTAGACAGAATTATGCAAAGAGTAATCTTGTCTTCAAGCAATAAGCACTTACCCTTTTGGTTCACTACAATAATAGGAAAGTCATTGATCACCACAAACTTAGGCTGACCCTCAAGAGTATCCATGAAATCTGCTTCACAAAGGAACAGAGTTTCAAGAAATTCTTCATAGTGCTTCAACAAGCAGGAAACCCAAAGGAAAATACAGGGAGGGTGATGAAAGAACTTAGAGTCCAAAGTACCTTACAAATACAGCTAATGCAGTCTTCTTTCATCCAGTGTTCATTGTCCCTCCTATGGATTCTATTATCATCCATGCATCCTTCTTGCCTCAGGCGAGCCTCCAGCTTGTTTATCTGAATAAGGAAGTGGAAGCAAAGGAGGCAAAAATTGGAATTGAGAGAAAATAAGGCAATGAATAACATGGTTTAATAAAATACTACACTCTGTAAGCACAAGCCTAGGAGGCATAAGAAATTTCAAAGCTACATCTCATTTTTCTTTAACACTTTCATTCCAAAGTTAATGAACCAGAATCTCCACATATCTATATTCCTAAACAGAAGCTCAATTTTCCCATATATCTCTGTAAGGAGAAAGAGTTACTGTAAATTCTAAAGGTGCCAGATTTACAACAAAGCAGCAATGAAAGCAAAGGTCCCATTCCTATTCTATAGTGGTGGTAGTAGCAGCAGGAGACCAACTACAACAACAAACACTAGACAAAAAAACAAAGAAATGTTACTGAAATGCATACAATAATACATTTGAGGGGTTGTTCACAAGATATTGTCCCACCATATGGGAAATACCTATTGCCCTACAGACCACTTGCTTCCTTGGAAAGTCAAAAATGTTCACAGATGTAGCTGCATTTAATAGTAAAAAACAAATTTAACTGCATCTTTTACAAATAGTTTAGACTTAAAAGCCTCACAGCATCAAGCTGGCATCTAGAACTTATGAAAAATTAATATGTCGTCCCTTGGGGAAAAGCCACCTTTCTGTCAATAAATTTTTTTCATACTTTTACAAGGCGATGAATGGATCTGATGATATTTTTAAAATATGAAAAATATTTATTTTAATGAAATGATTTAGTCTATCAACTATTAAAAATCTAAGAGTTCAGAACCTTTTTATGGAGACAGATATGCTTAGAATGGCTGCGAAATTTGCTCCAACCCCTCTCCAAGTTTCTAAAACCTCCTAGAGGTATGTTTGAGAATGAAGGTAATTTTCATATCCTGGGGCCAGTGAGGGGAAAAGATGATGGTGGAAATTGGAAAAGTGGGTAAAAGAATGAAAGGGTGGTCAGTCTTTCCCCTCTGCCCTAAGGACAAAGGGAGATGCTGGCTATGTGTGTGTGTGTGAGAGGGAGAGAGAGAGCAGACAGAAGGATTATGCACAGAGGGCATAAATATAAATTGTCTTTGATGTGATGAGAAAGAAAATTAAGGTATTGAAAAGTAGTGTATGGGGAGAAGAGGAAAGGGGAGGTGGAATGGGGTCAATTACATCATATGAAGAGGTGAAAAAACCTATTACAATAGAGGGAAATTAGGGAGGGGAGAACATTGTCTCAAACTTACTCTCACTAGATTTGATTCAAAGAGGGAAGAACATATACATTCATTTAGATAAAGAAATTTACCATGTTCTTTAGGGAAGTAAAAGGGAAAGGGGAAAAGGGAGTGCTAATAGAAGGTAGGACAGAAGCAGGAAAGAAAAGGGTAAAGAAAAGGGAGGGGGCTGATAAAAAGGAGGGCACATTGTGGGAGGCAGGCTTAAGATGCAAAACGTTTGTGAGGAGGAATAGGGTGCAAGAAGAGGGGGAAAGTACAAAGGGGGTAAATAGAAATAAGGGAAATAGATAGTAATAATAACTGTGAATGTGAATGGGATGACCTCTGCCATAAAATGGAAGCAAATTGCAGATTGGATTAAAAACTAGAATCCTATAATATGCTGTTTACAGGAAACACATTTGAAGCAGAGAGATACATACAGAGTAAAGGTAAAAGGCTGGAGCAGAATATATTATGCTTCAGCTAAAGGAAAAAAAGCAGGGGTAGAAATCCTTATCTCAGACAAAGCAAAGGCAAAAATAGATCTAATTAAAAGAGATAAGGAAGGAATCTACTTCTTGCTAAAAGGTACTATAGAAAATGAAGAAATATTAATACTAAACATGTATGCACCAAGTGGTATAGCATCCAAATTCTTTGAGGAGAAGTTCAATGAGTTAAAAGAGGAAATAGACAGCAAAACTATACTAGTGGGAGATCTGAATATTCCCCCCTCAGAATAAGATAAATCTAGCCACAAAATAAATAAGAAAGAAGTTAAAGAAGTGAATAGAATGTTAGAAGAGTTAGATATGATAGATGTCTGGAGAAAATTGGGGCAATAGAAAGGAAGAGATAGAGTATATCATGAAATGCAAAATGGATGATTTTGAATACATTAAATTTAAAAGTTTTTGTACAAATAGAAGCAATGTATCCAAAATTAGAGGGGAGGCAAAAAGCTCAGAAACAAATTTTTATAGCTAGTACTTCTGATAAAGGCCTCATTTCTAAAATATATAGGGAACTAAGTCAAATTTATAAGAACCCAAGTCATTCTCCAATTGAGAAATGGTCAAAGGATATGAACAGGCAATTTTCTGATCAAGAAATCAGGGGCAGCTAGGTGGCACAGTGGATAGAGCACCGGCCCCGGAGTCAGGAGTACCTGAGTTCAAATCCGGCCTCAGACTCTTAACACTTAACTAGCTGTGTGACCCTGGGCAAGTCACTTAACCCCAATTGCCTCACTAAAACAAAACAAACAAAAACAAAAAAAAAAAGAAATCAAAGCTATCTGTTGCCATATGAAAATTTCTCTATATCACTATTGATGAGAGAAATGCAAATTAAAACAACTCTGAGGTACCACCTGACACCTATCAGATTGGCTAAAATGAGAAAAAAGGAAAATAATAAATGTTGGAGAAGCTGTGGAAAAATTGGAACACTAATGCATTGTTGGTGGAGATGTGAACTGATCCAATCATTCTGGAGAGCAATTTGGAACTATGACCAAAGGGCTATAAAGCTGTGAATATCCTTTGACCCAGCAATACCACTATTGGGTCTTTTTCCCAAAGAGATCATAGAAAAGGGAAAATGACCCACATGTACAAAAATATTTATAGCCACTCTTTTTCTGGTGCCAAGGAATTGGAAAGTGAGTTGCTGCCCATCAACTGGGGAATGGCTAAACAATTTGTGGTATATGAATGTAATGGAATTCTATTGTGCTGTAAGATATGATGAGCAGGTGGATTTCTGAGAAACCTGAAAAGACTAGCATGAACTGATGATGAGTGAGATGAGCAGAACCAGGAGACCATTATACACAGTATCATCAACATTATGTGTTTATTGCCTGTGATAGACTTGATTCTTCCCATCAATACAAGATAGCTCCAAAGGACTCATGATGGAAAATGCTCTCCAAATCTAGAAAAAAAAAGTGAACTGTGCAATATTGGATGAAGATTGAACCATACTATTTCTTTTGTTTTTGGTGCTGTTGTTTTTCTTTTTTGAGGTTTTTCCTTTTTGCTCTGATTCTTCTCTTATAACATGACTAATGCAGAAATATGTTTAATGTTATCATACATATATAAGTTATATCAGATTAATTGATGTCTTGTGGAGGGGTGAAGGGGGAGGGAGGGGAGGGAGGGAAAATATGAAACTAGAAATCTCATAAAAACAAATTTTGAAAACTATCTCTACATGTAACTAGAAAATTATAAAATACTTTTATAATTAAAAAAATAAAATCATTGCTTAAAAATTAGGATAGAGGGGGCAGCTACGTGGTGCAGTGGATAAAGCACCATCCCTGAATTCAGGAGGACCTGAGTTCAAATCCAGCCTCAGACACTTGACAATTACTAGCTTTGTGACCCTGGGCAAGTCACTTAAGCCTCATTGCCCGGCAAAAAAAAAAAAATAATTAGGATAGAGCAAATAGATGCTAATGACTTTATGAGAACTCAAGACACAATAAAACAAATCCAAATGGATAAAAAAAGAGGGCAATATAAAATATCCCCTTGGAAAAACAGCTGACATAGAAAATAGATGCAGGAGAAATAATCCGAAAATCATTGTACTACCTGAAAATGATAATTAAAAAAATAGCTTAGACATCATATTCTAAGAAATTGTCAGGGAAATTATTTTGCCCTGATATTCTAGAAGCAGAAGGTAAAATAGAAATTTAAGGAATCCATCAATCACTTCCTGAAAGAAATCCTAAAATGAAAACTTTTAGGAATATTATAGTCAAATTCCAGAGATCCCATGTCAAGGAAAAAATATTGCAAGCTGCTAAAACAAACAATTCAAATACTGTGGATCTACAGTCAGCATAACCCAAGATCTAGCAGCTTCGACATTAAAGGATCAGTGGGTATTGAATATGATATCCCAGAAGGCAAAGGAACTGTGATTACAAGCAAGATTCACCTACCCAGAAAAACTGACAATAATCTTTCAGGTGAAAAATGGGACTTCAATGAAAAAGAGGACTTTCAGGTACTTGTGATGTAAAGACCTGAACTGAATAGAAAAAATTACTTTAAAATCAAGTCCCTAGAGAAGCATAAAAAGGTAAACAGGAAAAAGAAACCATGAGAGATATTAAAAGATTATACTGTTTACATTCCTAGATGGGAAGATGCTACTTCTCACTCATAAGAACTTTCTCAGTATTAGGGCAGCTGAAAGGAATATACATAGACAGAGGGCACAGGTGTGAATTGCATATTAAGGGATGATATCTGCAAAGCATTTTTTTTGTTTATCCTTTTTTGTGGAGTAGGCAGGGTGGAATGGCTTATGTCTATGGCTGGATTTGGGCTCAGTGTCTCCTGGGTACAGGGCTGATTCTTTGTCCACTGTATTACCTAGCTGCCCCATGATGACATTTTTAAAATAAAATTCATCAGTGAGAGGAATGCACTGGAAGAAAGAGAAAGGGAGAGATTAAAGTAGCTCGCATAAAAGAAACAAGAAAAAGCTTATAGAGTGGAGGGGAAGATGGGGAAGGAGTGGAGGAGTGAGTGAGCCTTACTCTCATCAGAATTGTCTCAAAGGGGGAATAACATACACACTTAAATTGGGTTTATTTATATATCTTGACCTGTGGGAAAATGGGAGGGGAAGGAGATAAGGTGGGAAAGGTGAAGGAAGGGAGGACAGATTGGAGGATAGGGCAGTAAAAAGCTAAACACTTTTGAGGAGGGATAGGTTGAAAGAAGATAGAAAATAGAGTAAATATCAGGGGAGGGTATAGAATAGAAGGCAATACAGTTAGCAATAGTAACTGTGAAAGAAATAATGATGGGCAGCTAGGTAGCACAGTGGATAGAGCACTGGCCCTGGATTCAAATCTGGCCTGAGACACTTGACACTTAACTACCTGTGTGACCTTGGGCAAGTCACTTAACCCCAATTGCCTCACCCCCCAAAAAGAAAAAAAATGATGAGTAGGATGCTATTAGAAGGACTTATGAAAAATGAAATCCATCTACAGAGAAAGAACTGATAGTATCTGAATAAAGATTGAAGTATAATTTTGTTTCTTAGTTCCTCTTTCTAAAGTTATTTTGTCTGTTTTCTTTCACAACCTGCCTAATGTGGACATGTTTTGCATGAGTGTTCAGGTATAACTTATATTGAATTGTTTAATTTCTTAGGGTACGTAGGAAGGAAAAAAATTTGGAACACATAGATTTAAAAAGCAATGTGAAAAAAATTTATTTTTACATGTAATGGGAAAATTCTAAATAAAAGAGATGCAGAGAAAAAAAAAAGAAATGAGGGGTGGAGCAAAGCTGGTGCCATTTTAAACATTTCTGACTCCATGGCAAAGGTTCTTTACTCTCAGGTTTTTAAACTATTTGCATGTTATAAAAAGTTGATAAACTAAATCATTCCATTACATTTTTTCAAATTTAAAAAATATTACTTGATGCATTTGTTGTTCAGTTGTTTAGTCATATCTGGCTGGGACATCTAAGTGACACAGTGGATAGGGCACTGGTCCAAAAGTTGGGAGGACCTGAGCTCAAATCTGACCTCAGACATTTACTAGCTGTGTGAGCCTGGGCAAGTCACTTAACCTCAAATGCCTTAAACATCCTGGGCAATCTCCAGTCATCCAGATATGTATCTTGCCACTGGACCCAGATGGCTGTGGAGGTAAAAGTGAAGTTGGTGATCTTGTACAGCCCTCCTTCACTTAAATTCACTGCAAGTCATGACATCATCCTGATAGCATACTAATAACTGTCCATGGGTATTTCTTGACAAAGATACTGAAGTGGTTTGTCATTTCCTTCTCCAGTGGATTAGGGCAAACAGAGGTTAAGTGACTTACTCAGAGTCACACAGCTAGTAAGTATAGGAGACCAAATATGAACTCAGTTCTTCCTGTCTTCAGGCTCAGCATTCTATCCACTCACTAAGTCACCTAGCTGCTTCTAGATCCTTTTACCACCTTGAAAGAATATGAAATAATTTTATGGAAAGGTGAGTATTTTCAGTGTCCCTTCTATTAAATTCACTGCCAAAAAATTTAGAAATGTGTCAACAAGGCCTGAGGCCTATTGATCCAGGTGGCCTAAAAACTAACACTTCTCAAAAAGGTAGCAGCAGCATGCATGATGGTGAACGGAAATGGATAGCAACTAAGGAAATGTAGGCCAGTAGCAGCTTCCACAAGTGCCTTGTGGGGCACAGAAACAGTAGAATAACAATAAGGAAACTACTTGACTAAATATGAGTTCCTGGACCATGCTCAAGAGCTGGAGTAGAAGGAGCCATAATATAGAGGAATAACGTGAACTTTGTTTTTCACTGGTGTTCTGAGTACCATGGCCTGTGGAGATCTTAAATGGAGCCTACAGAAGGGTGAGGTTGTTGTGATCCCTAGGAACCTAAGTTCTTTAACCAATTGAAATGTCTGGGGAGGGTGCTCAACCAAATAGTCTCTCTCCTCATTTCAGCCTCCTGGCTTCATTCGACTCCCAAGCAAAATCCCACTTTCTGTTAGTATGTGACAGATGCAGATTTGACCCCAGGCCCTCCAACTCCAAAGACAGCATACAAGCCATGCTTACAACATAAAGTAATTGGAGATATCAAAGTGCAGCAGCAAGATCTTTGGTATCTGAGGTCAGAGGACTTGGATTCATACTCCACCAATGTTATATACTACCGGTTTGACTTGGATCAAGCCACTTAAGCTCCAAGGTAAAATGAGGGTATTGGGATGAGATGAACTCCAAGGGACCTTCCACTTCTAATTCCATGATTCTTTGATCCTAAATCTCCCAATTTGTCTTCCACTAACATATGGCTTACAAAAGAATTACTTGTTCAATATTTCAAAAGATCCATGATTTCATTCTCTCCTTGCCCTAACACAGATTGTAATCACTCTTTTCTTTATGCTTCTGTTCAAATAACATTTTATCACCTGGCCCATCTCCTTTTTTATAATCCTTTCCAGACATAATGAGGCTGGTCCTCACAAGATCATCATCCATCCCTTGGCCTGTACTTACTAGAAGACATTCCAGCTTGGTAGGTCTTTCCAAGTTTACATAGCTTTTTTTTTTTAGTGAGGCAATTGGGGTTAAGTGACTTGCCCAGGGTCACACAGCTAGTAAGTGTTAAGGATCTGAGGCCGGCTTTGAACTCAGGTACTCCTGACTCCAGGGCCAGTGCTCTATCCACTGCACCACCTAGCCGCCCCGTTTATATAGCTTTTGATCCAGGTTTCTATGACAGGTTGAGGAATCAAAATAAGACTTTCATTGAGAAGTAATGTAATGGAAAAACTCTTAAAACAACACCAATAACAAAAAATATCCATATGTACTGCCTGGACCAGGTGTGCATAGAGATCAGTACATTTGTAAAAGATATTGGTGTTTGGTTAGACTGTAAGCTCAATATACATCAAAATCGTATCATATGATAGCCCAAAATGTTAATGCAGTCTTAGGGTATATAGAGAGATTCCTATTGTACACAACTAAAAAGCTGGGTTCCACTGTACTATGCCCTGGTCATTAAAAAAAGAAAGAAAAAGAAAAGATAGACTCAGTCCCAATTGTCACATTTTAGAAAGTGTAATGATTGGAATGATGCTACCTACTAGAGACTTACTATAGGAAAGCTCCACCATGAGGAGAATGCCTCAGAGGGCAAGGCCATGTGGCTTTTCCTTGGCGTCAGGAAGTGACATTTGCTCATGGGTTCTGTCTATCAAGGCTACCAGCCAATCAATTTGAGGAGCCTCCTATTTTCTGGGAGGGGACAGGAAGGAGGAAAGAGGGCCTACACGGAGAGCTCCGTCTCTTTTTGGTTCCTGACTTGATGGTGGTGGTGGCGGCAGAGGACTTCACAGGAAATTTGAGGAAAGATAGGAATGCCAGGCTGTTGGAATTCCGTTCTCAATCTTTCTCTTTCTATCTTTCAATAAACCCTTAAAAACCTAAACTCGTTTTATCAGTGATTTTAGTCAGTTTCCCCCCAAACTGGGGGAACAGATTAGAACCCACATTTAGAATCTTAAATTACACAAAAGGATACTGAAAACCAAGAAAGCACCTTTAGAAAACCATCCAGGACAATGAAAGACCTCGAAGAGGAAATCATATAAGGAATAGTTGAAATAAACTGGGACATATAGCCTAGAGAAGAGAAGAATGTTGGGAAGGAAGTATGGAACAGAGGTGCATGATAGATGTCTTTTTAACTATCTTAACAACTTCCATGTGGGAGAAGGATAAACTCAAGAGAAGAAAGAAATAGAAGCAATAGATAGAAGATTTAAAAAGCCTTGATGTAAGAAAAAAAAGTCTAAACAATAAGAACAACCCAAAAGAGGGATTGGTTGCCTCAGTACATTTCTCTTCACTATAAGCCTTTGGGGAGATGCAAGAAAATAATTTGTTGGGTAAATTATGGAAGGAATTTTTTTAAGGTGCAGGAGAGACTAGATATTCTCTCAGAATAATGTTTTACAGGTTACCAAGTAAATTAATTATATTAAGATATAATTATAATTTTTTTTTCAGGGCAATGAGGGTTAAGTGACTTGGTCAGGGTCACATAGCTAGTAAGTGTCAAGTGTCTGAGGTCAGATTTGAACTCAGGTTCTCCTGAATCCAGGGCCAGTGCTTTACCCACTGTGCCATCTAGCTGCCCTAAAACAAATTTTAATTAAAAAACAACTTTCTCAGACATCAAATTAAGAAACCCTATTTCCAACTTGCAGATTCTGTGATTTTGTAAATCAAAATAATATCCCCACTAACCACTTTGGCCTTCAGTACTTTGAACATCTATTTCTGTTGGTGGAGATGATAATCACTCCCCAATGCAAACTGTGACCCTGCTCCATCTTAGTGAACAGTTGTCTTGAAATATAATAGAGTTCTTAGCAAGTCCAGCAGTAGTGGGATGATATATTCATTACTCTGCAGCCAATTTAGTAATAAGTCTAAACTTAGATGTTTTGTTTTGTTTTGTTTTCCTCAGAGGAAACCTATTCTGTCTTTCACAGGTTCAAAGCATTTCCAGCCCTACAACGTATATCAGAGTCTTCATTCTAATGGTATACCATACCATTCCAGAAATTGGCATCCACTTCATGTCATGATATATCACAAGAGGAGGTTTTAGTGAGATTTTTATTCCCTCAAAAAACTTTCCCAGGACAAGGCAACTTTCTCTATAAATACGTTACCAGGAATACTCTAAACAAATGGCAGTTTAAACCTACTGTAAGCATAATTTCACGTTGAAAAGAGTAGGTACTTGTTAGAGTATCACTAATGGCATAATAAGCAAGGTCAAGACTAACACAGTGGGGTTTATTTTTTTTGGAGGGGTAGTCAGGGGTAAATGACTTATCCAGTGTCTCACAACTTTCAACGGTCTGAGGTCAAATTTGAACTCAGGTCCTCCCTGACTCTAGAGCCAGTGCTGTGTCCACTGTGCCACCTAGCTTCCTCCACAGTGAAGTTTAGAAAAAAAAATAGAAGAGTGGTCACAGAAGCAGGTGAGAATGTACAGTTAAGTAACCACACTCTAATAAAGATCCCAGATTTTTCCATGTTTCTACTAGATTACACTCAGAGAGGCATTATATTATAAACTCTTAGGGGGTAAATGCAACATTGGGAAAACTGAAATTGAGAAATATAATGAACGGAAAAATCTTGAAGGTGTTGAGCTAAGTAATTATACAGGCAACTTTGTCCGTGAATTTTGACATTCTATTTAATTGATAATCCTTCACTTATTTTTTCTTCCTAAACATCTCATTATAGATTCATCAATGTGTGTGTGTTTTTTCCAACCTGCAACTTATAATTAATCCAAACACTAAGATGGTATGATTCATTTTTTTTCCTAATTTTCCACTACTCAGTTTTTCTTACTCATTGAACATATTTTCAATGCCAGGGTTATTCATAATGGAGTCTAATAAAACCCAGTTTCAAATGGTCTAAATATTTGTGACCATCACCGTGATTCTACAATAAACATTACATCAACAAGTGTTCCGTTGTTCCCACAGCCGGTTTAAAACTTCACAGAAAATTCAATTGGTTCATCTGATTCTACAATGATGACATAGTTAGAGGCCACAGAGAACTAACATTCAAATTAGTAAGAATGCTTATTTTTCATACTCTTACTCATAAAGTATGAATAAACACAATATAAACATGAAGTGAATCATTTTAGAAAATCCAATATGAAAAGTACTGTACACCCAAATATGGATTCAGGAGTCAGCATGCAATGTTGGAATGAATAATGGACAATTGCAAGTTAACTGTGAGTCATTTAATCTTGTTGGGACTTTTTTTTTTTGCCTGATAATTGAAGACGTAAAATTAGGTGATTTCTAAGTTCCCTCACAGTGCTTACCATGGTGTCTTGAATAAAGTAAGTATTTAATAAATATTTGCCAAATTCATGGAATCATAGAAACCCAGAGTTGTAAAGGAATTCATTCATCATCTATCCTGGACAGCCAACAAATATATGAGGAAATCTATGACATCTCTTACCTCAGTCTTGTGCAGAATGAACATTCTTGATTCTTTGATCCTTATGGCATAAGGTCCATTATTATTATGTTTACCTGTCTCAATTCAGCAAATATATACTAGTTATCTACTATATTCATAAAACTACTAGGAACGTAAAGGCAAAATGAAAAGCAAACAACAAGAAACTCAGTATTTGCAATTAAAGAGCAATGTCCAGAATAATGATGTTCAGAATTTAATACAATGCTAAATATATGGTCTATCCAAGGTAGAGTCCAGGAAGTATTACTCTCTTCAAATTGAGCACTTGAAGAACAAGACCACATTAGCTTTTTAAAAATTATCATGCCATATTATTGGTGAACATCAAAATTATTTTTGTTGTTTTTAATAGAAAAGGATAGATTTAGGGATAAGGAGAGGAACTGTGACTTGATTTGTATAGGGAACTTTCAGGGGAGGAAATACTATCTAACAAAATAGATGGGACCCATCTCCACAATGTAAGATTTTGAGGGAATTGCCTAGAGCTCTGAGAGATTAAGTGACTAGCCCAGGATCATAGAGCCAGAATATGTCACCCAGTCAGAGGCAGATTTGAACCCAAGTCTACATAGCTTTAAAGACAATTCTCTATCTGTTAGGATGGGTATCAGCAAACTCTGTCTTGAGGGACAAATCCAGTATGCAGCTTGTTTTTGCACCCTTAGAAATGGTTCCTAAATTTTCAAATTAGGCATTATTGCATTTTAAAATATAAAGAAGTATTCTTAGGTCACCAACCATACAAAAATGGTTGGAGTCTGATGGAATATTTGAAACCATTCTTTAGTCTATTCTGCTTTTTTTTTTAAATAGACAAAAAGGCACTTTTGAAAAGTAAGATTCAATAGATAGAACTGATGTTAAAGCAAGACAATTTAGTTTTTATTACTATTCAAATGCTACTGAATTTGGTCTTTCAAGTAACCTTTGACTTGAATAAGTAATCTGGGAGAAAATTTTAAAAAACTCTTGCATTTTTATTCCAGAAAGAATATCTAGCCTTGGAAGACTGACAAAAATCTGACAAAACATCAGAAATCATCATTTGAAAATGTTTTTCCTATTAATTGTTGATCTCACCCTATTTCTATTTTCAAACTAATTTCATCATAGGAAGGAAAATGTCTTTAAGGGCTTGGATAATGGTTACTTGTTGGGGGGTGAGGAGAGTTCTGAAATAGTTTCCCTATTAAAATCAAACATTATGACAGTGTTACATGCAAAGCATCAATCCTGAGATGACATCACTAAATAAAGAAATCATAAAAACTATTCATCAGAACCCTTGAATTTCATATCTGCTATGCTTGACAATAAATTGCAAATGAGTTGAGTCATATTGGCTGGCTATCCCTCTTGAAGTAGAAAGCTACAATGTGCCCAAATTTCCATTCTGGTGTCATTCTTCAAATATTCAAAGATTTTATTGCCACTTTATTAAGGGCATTTTTTCCTTGTGCCAGGGAATTTTTGTCATGTTCCTCTGGATATCAACCACTGAGAAACATGTTGACTTCATGAGTTAGACTATAATTATTGAGCCTTGTAAATTCAAAATCCCTTTGGTTGCATTTGTAAACAAGGTTTCCATGAAGATTTTTGAGCCCAATAACATTTTTAAATTCAGCATAAAAAACTGTTTCTTTCTTCTTCAATGCACCAGACAAAAATTAATAATTTCTCCAATTATCACTAGACCTAAGTCATGAAGACCTGAGTTTAAATAAATACTAGTTGTCTGGGCATGGGCAAATTGCTTAATCTCTTCTTGCCTTGGTTTCCCTATCTAGAAAATGGAGATAATAATAGCACCTACCTCCCAGGGTTGTTGGAAGCATCACACTTGTAAAGAGCCCTTTGCAAAATGCAAAGTGCTACATAGATACTAGCTATCTTCCTTAGGTATAATGATTGGACAGATTTACTGATTTACCCAGAAAAAAAATAGATGGCCTGATATATATTTTGCTATCATAATTTCATTGTGTTTATTTAAATACTTAGATCCATTTAATCTACTAGGTGTGTGAACACCATATTTGGGTAGATAATAGCACAATTATGCCTTCTCTTCCCTTGGGATTCTCACCTATATTCTTTGATGAAATCTTTATATAGTCTGGAAACCTTTCTCATATAATTGTAATATCTTAGTGACATCAGTGTAGGAGAGCCAATAGAGAGCATGCATCATATCCATCTGCGAACCTGAGATAACCCATTAGCAATCATAAAGAGAACCTAAGGTAGTAGAGGATTTGAATATTGGGAGCTTTACATGCAGGCTTTCTTCTTGAGGGAGCTACCTGAGGTTTCCTGAACATAGCATTCTATATCCCATTTAAATGTTTATAGGGATTGTCCCTTATGCCTTGAACATTTTTCTTCTTTACATTGGCTTTGCATAGAATATAAGCTTCCTTCACAGCTTGATTCAAGTGCTACCTCCTATCTACAGCCTTTCTAGACCTTCCCAGTTGTTACTGATAATTCTCTGCTTAAATGATCTTATATTAATTCATCTTTATGTGCAATATTCCCTCAGGAATGTATACAACTAGCTGGTATAGTAGATAAAACATGGATTTAAGAATCTTGAGTTGAAATCAACTTCAAAAATTTACTAGCTATGTGACCCTTGGAAAGTCTTTTAACCTCTCACAGTCTGTTTCTTCATCTGTAAATGGGGATATTAAGAGCACCTACCTGCCATGATTGTTGTGAGGATAAAATGATATAGTAAAGAACTTGGCAAACCTCAAAGTACTATATAAATGTAAGATATTTTTATTATTAAGATAAGGACTATTATATTTTTGTCTTTGAATTTCTATTGCCTACTATGGTGAATTTCAGACATAATAAATTAAAATGAATAAAATCTGTGTCTTGAGTATTTTTGTTGTCATCCTTCTAGAATTGGTTTTTGGATGAATAATGATGAATCGATGATGTCATTCTAAACTCTCTTTGGGCTTCTTTTCTCCAGAAATTATTTTCTCTTATTAAGTGACACTGCTTGCAATCTTCAATAATTCTCTCCAATAAGTTTGGTAAATGCTAAAGTATTGCCATGAGGAAGAGGCCAAAAAGAACCCCCTAACTGCCTAACATCACAAAAACTGGATCCCTTTGCTAAATAGAGATGTAGGAGCCAAGGACAACATCAGTTTATAACATGAGTTCACTTGTAAAATGCAGGATGACAGCAAATTATGAGCTCTATGGCCTCAAAAAATAATGAAAAGCAATTGAGGTAAAAAAAAAAAGCCAACAGTACATTTGCTGTGAGATCCTACTAAATTATATAGTCCCAAGAACATTTGAGTATGAAAATGGAAGGGAATCAATAAATAGATATGAAATAGAATAAATTATCTGATGTTTCTATAGTACCCCATCCTCATCAGCAATGGTTGAAACTACTACATTTACATCGTTCCACCACACTATGTCAGGAAGGGGCAACAACATTTAAAAACAAAAAATTGAGAAATAATGGTTTAAAATGAGCAAGCACACACAGATGAAATAATGTTAAAGTAATTTTATAGACTTCTAGAGACTTGTTTCCATGGTATTACAGAAAGGAAGATTCTCTCAAAATAGGAAAAGCATATTTTAAACTATTTCCAATCATAGGTGAGTGAGATAACAGCATACTACTCACCTATATGACTGCTCTAACACCTAAATGGATCTAGGGCCTCATTAATGTGGATATTCCTCCAGATATTCCTCCAGATCACAATCATTCATGCCTGCCCAAGTCAAGCACTTCTAATTTATGTTCTCCCATTGGTGTACCACAGGTGTTCAATCCAATGTGTATGGTGGAGGAGGGAGAGAAAAGGGAAGGGCATAAGAAGACTTTCCCAAATTCTCTTAAGATTATAGGGGTGCTGGGGGCAGCTAAGTGGTCCAGTGGATAAAGCACTGGCCCTGGATTCAGGAGGACCTGATTTCAAATCCAGCCTCAGACAATTGACAGTTACTAAATGTGACCCTGAGCTAGTCACTTAACCCTCATTGTCCTGAAAAATAGATAGATAGATAGATAGATAGATAGATAGATAGATAGATAGACAGACAGACAGACAGACAGACAGACAGACAGACAGACAGACAGACAGATAGATAGATAGATAGATAGATAGATAGATAGATAGATAGATAGATAGATAGATAGATGCCAATGGAGAATAGCGGCTATCCTCAGTCATCATTCACTTTTATCACATGACCAGCTTATCTTCCTTTTTATCAAACATTTCTTTGATACATTCTTTGTCTTCTTTTTTCATTATTTCTTTTGTTTTTGTTTTATTGTTTCTTGATTTCTCATAAAGTCATTAGTTTGCATTGGCTTAATTCTAATTTTTATGGAATTATTTTCTTCTCTGAACTTTTGTACTTCCTTTTGCGCTTTGCCAATTCTACTTTTTAGGGAGTTTTTTTTTCAGTGAATGTTTGTGCCTCTTTGGCCATTTGGCCAATTCTACTTTTTAAGGACTTTGTTTTTCTTCAGTGAATTTCTGTCTTATTTACCAAACTATTGACTCTTTTTTCATTATTTTCTTGTATCACTCTAATTTTACCATTTTTTCTTCTACCTTTCTTACTTGATTTTCAAAATCATTTTTTGAGCTTTTCCATTGCCTGAGACCAATTTATCTTTTTCTTCAAGGCTTTGGATGTAGGAGCTTTGAATTTGTTATCTTCTTTTAAGTGAGTGTTTTGGTCTTCCTTGTCACAATAGTAGCCTTCTGTGGTCAGAATTTTTTCTGTTGCTTACTCATTTTCCTAGCCTACTTCTCGATTTTTAAGTCTTTCTTAAAGTAGACCTTTCTTCCAGGGTGAAGGGCATACTGTCCCAAGCTTCAGGTGTTTTGTGCAGCTGTTTTCAGAGATAGCGCTATGGACCTGTAAGTTTTCAGTTCTTCCAGGTTCATACAATCTAAGGAGAGATGGGTTTACTACACTTCTGGCCTGTGCTTTAGTCTGTAAAAGACCACACACCCACTCTTTTCTGCCCTGGAACTATGATGAGGGTCCCTGCTCTACTCAGGCCCCAAGCTGTGGTATGCTAGTGCTTCTCCTCTCCCTGGGACTCTCCCCACCCAGGACTGTAACCCAGATCCAAGTACAGGCAAAGCAATAGTGCTTCAGTGCTAACAAAGAGACCCCTGTAATCTGTCTGCAGGCTGAGAGTTCCAGAAGCTGCAGCAGCAGTTGCTGCTTCTGCTGATGATGATTCAGTGACTCCCAAGACCTATTTCTGGTTTGCTGGGGCCCAGTTTGTGCTAGCCCTGCTTACTCTGGACTGCACTACATTCTCATCTGGGTAGAACAGACCTTTCCTGCTGAATGTCTAAGTTGTCTTTGGCTGGAAAATTATTTTACCCTATCTTTTTGTGAATTCTGTTTCTCCAGGAATTCTCTTATGGCATTATTTAATAATCTTTGGAGGGGTTTGGGAGAGAGCTCAGGAGAGTCCTGTCCTCCACCAACTTCTCAGAACCTAAAATATTCTTTCTGCTATTTATTCATAACCACTTGTGCGTAACATGTTGCAACCTGCTTATGCCCACCATGTGCCTCTACATTGAATTTTGTTTTATTTTTAAACTTCAGTTTATTGAAAATAATTGTTGGTTCATAGCTTATTATCAATAATTTTCAAATTATCTCACCTAGACCTATTTTCCAGGTCAGCAGTTTTTCCCAGAAGATATTACACATTGCCCTCTATTTTTTTATTCATTTGGATTTGCTTTGTTGTGTCTTGGTTTCTCATGAAGTCACTGGCTTCCATTTTTTCAATCCTAATTCTTTGGCAATTATTTTCATCAGAGAACTTTTGCATTTGGCTTTTCAAGCTGTTGACATTTTTCTCATGTCTTTCCTGTATCACCCTCATTTCTCTTTCCAGTTTTTCCTCTACCTCTCTAACTTTATCTTCAAAGTCCTTTTTGAGTACCTCTATGGCCTGACACCAATTCATATTTTTCTTAGAAGCTTTAGATATAGGGCCCCTGACATTGACATCTCCTCTGAGGGTGCACCCCAGTCTTCCTTGTCACTGAAGAAACTTTCTATGGTCCTCACCTTTCTTTGCTCATCTTGCCCTTCTTTTACTTGACTTTTAGCTCCTTAACGTGGGGCACTGTTTCCAGGCTGCAATATCCCAAGATTCAGAAGTCCCAGGTGGTATGTTTAAAGAGGGATCAGGTTCTTCACTCACCTGGCCTGTTCCCTGGACTATAGATGACCCCAGACCAACTTGCTAATCAACCAGCTTTGTGTATTGTGGTTGTCAGCTTTGACAAACCTGTGCCCCTCCCCAACCTGGGCCACTGCTACTCAAGCCTACCTCCTGGTTCCCAGCAGGGGTGAAAAACCCAAGTTCTGCCTCAGCACCAGCATAGACCCCTGTAGTCTCCCCCCTGTCAAGGACTCAGCCCTCTCACCAGACTGTGAGGTTAGTTCCAGATGACACTGAAGCTTCAGCTGATTCAGAGGCTCTGGGGGTCTCCTTCTCTGGTGAGGCCTTCCTGGGACTGGATCTGTGTCAGGGAGACTGGTGGGGTTGGCTCCACTCCTGTATCAGCACAGAAGCTCCCTCCTTCTGACCTTCCAAGTCATTCTTGGTTAGAAGATGATTTCAGCACATTCTTCTGCGAGTTTTGCTGCGCCCAGCATTTTCCTATGGCATTATTTGGATGTTTTTTGGAGTGATCATGTCATGAGTTTGAGAGCTCACTGCCTTGCCTCCGCCATCTTCAATAGCTTATTATCATACAATATTCCTGGAGAAACTACATGGTTCAGGAAAAGGTAAAGCCATTTAAAGAACATTATAATCCCAGAAAGCAATTCAGGATGCTATTCCCCTATTTAATTCTGGGTCCAATGAATTATCCATTTGAAGTGTCTAACTCAAATAAATGTGTTGCTGAATGAACTCTAGAAGCTATCCATTTTATATATAATAGTTTAGACAATAAGTTGTTGGAGTTGTCAAACATGTATGGCTATCCTAAATCAGATTAAAATACAATTTTAATTCAACTTAATTATATATATATATATATATATATATACATGTGTGTATGTAGATATATATAATTGTACTTTAAGAATTTTAATTAATCTTACAAACAATAACAATTATAATCCTTAACAATATAAATAAAAATGTAATAGAACATAGTGTTAATATATGGCTTTCTATGGAAATATATGGCCCTTATGTAAGATTCAGTGACCCTCGTTTCTATTTCAATTTGACACCACTGCTCTGGGTAATATGCATTCTTCATCTACTTTCTTTTTTCCCTCTATGGATAGTTAAGTTAAACTCTTTTGAATGAATATGAATCTTAGTTAGAAAACTCTAAGGTTCTGGAGTTTGATTGTTATTACACTTAAAATAAAAAAGGTGGGGCTTCTAGGTGGCACAGTGGATAAAGCACCAGCTCTGGATTTAGGAGTATCTGAGTTCAAATCTGGCCTCAGACACTTGACACTTACTAGCTATGTGACCCTGGGTAAGTCCCTTAACTCTCAATGCTACCAGCCACCCCCCCAAAAAAAAAGAAAAAAGAAGAAAAAAGGAAAATAGAAATAGTTACTGGTTCATATTCCTCCTTTTTGATAATTACAATTTTTATTATTTCCTCATGAAAATAATCTATAGATACATTAAGGTTACTCATGATGACAGAATTAGATAGGAAGAATGAATCTTTTGCAAGCAATATCCCACAAACAACATTCTGCAACACACAAATTATTTACCATAATACAACTGACTGAAAGGTATCGAGAATGCAATATCACACTATTCTTATCATTCGGTGATTCCTGGAAAACATTTTATTTATTAAAGCAAAACATTATCCTAAAGGCAGGCTTTCCTCCAGCAAGGAATGGTTCTTATGTGTATGTCAAAAATATGTCAAGATTCTTTGAAAGTTATAATCACACAGGCAATTGTATGAGAACTCCCTGGTCATTAATATACATCAAGGCATAAAACAAGGAAATATATGCTCCTACTAACCAAAGGTGTTTGCACTTTTGTGGAGGAAACACAG
Source organism: Dromiciops gliroides (assembly GCF_019393635.1). Taxonomy (NCBI): domain Eukaryota; kingdom Metazoa; phylum Chordata; class Mammalia; order Microbiotheria; family Microbiotheriidae; genus Dromiciops; species Dromiciops gliroides. The sequence continues at coordinate 259,281,517 of NC_057861.1, forward strand.
AACATATAGCAAGTTTCAAAAGATTTCCCCATAGATTGTGAGGTTGTTCAGATGTTTCTGTCTACAAATGGCATAGTGTGAATTTTAGGTCCTATATCATGGAAGGACATTCTTTCTCAGATGGATAAAATATTTGAGAATGACCTATGTGTATGGAACTTTTAAAAACACAGGCCCTCAAAGACTCTTTTCTACAGCAGAAGACATCTTTAGAGTCACACAATTGTCTGAGAGGTATTCAAATTATCACATTCATTTTGTGTCTTTGGCTTGTTTATTCCACAAAATAGGGAAGCATCAATATAGGTATATGCTTACCAAAGGTGTACACCATGAAGTATGCATGTGACAAAGTTTAAAGGGAAGAAGGGATCGCCTGTTGATAAATATGGCATGACACTGGGTGTGAGAGGTAGTATGAATGGAGAGCCAGCCTTAAAGCCAAGAAGGCCAGGGTTTACGTTCTATATCTGACACTATCTGTGTGGCCCTGGGCAAACCATGTAATCTCTCAGTTCAATTTCCACAGATTAGAAATTGCAGCAAAGATGCTGTTCTGCCTTGAAAGGGGAAGTTTACTCACCTGGGAGTTCCCTCTCAATGAATTCAGTAGCCCAAGTCCCTATCCCCTATCATGCTTAGGAATTAAGACCTAGGACATTATTAGGTCTTCTCAATGAGATCCACAGTCACTCAGTAGACACCTAGCTTTCAGTCAAAATTTTAAAAAAAGTCAAGTGAATAATGAACATATGTTGCTCAGATTATGACATTCAGTTCAATGGAAAAGATGCTCTCTGGATTTATAAATCCTCTCTTCCTTTCCAAACAATTCCCCCCCACACACACACACACACCTTGTTTAAAGCTTTTTTATGTCTTCTCCAATTAAATGTAAGCTCCTTGAGGCCAGGGACTATTTTCTTTTATTGTATTTTTCCCCTGTGCTTAACACAGTACGTACTACATTGTAAGTGCTTAATAAATACTCCATCTAGCTATCTACAGATGATAATGAGCTACATCACGATGGAAAAATTGCAGAAAATTTGGCAGGATCATATTGAGAAACTGATCAGGGCTTTCATTGTTTTGAAGCTCTTTGCTGCCATGCTAAGCCATTTTTAAAGACTTGTATTTTTGTAATGATTTGATATGGCTACAAATCATGGAACACAATGAGCTGAGAATTATCAACAATGTAGGTGATTGAAAAGGCTATGAAAAGAAACACTGTGGATCATAACAGTATATTACCAATAATGACTTGCACTTAAGAAAAGATGTGAAAGACATCATCAAGGACAGGTATGAAGAGAAAGGAAAGAATAAGAGACAGCCTGTGCACTGTACTGGAGGCCTTGAAACATGAAAAGAAACAAAGGAGGCTTCTTCTAGTGTGTTAGATATTTTATGGAGAATAAATGCACAGGATGAGAAGGTGTGTATGGGTTATAATGCTCCCTGCTCTCTCATCCCACCACCTCTAGTCTTTTCTCTCTAAGACAGAAAATTTCATTCTTTTTTGTGTCATGGTCCCCTTTGGAAGTCTGGCAAATCCTGAGGACACCCTCTCAAAATAATATTTCTAAATGCATAAAATAAACTACTTAAGATTACCAAAAAACTCAATTATTTTGAAATATGGTTATCAAAATATAAGTTTTTTAAAAGTTCATGGAGCCTACATACTACTCTTTGATTCCATTCTCCATTTACACAACAGACACACAGAGAAAGATATAGATATATAGATATAATTGATATAGATGTAGATATATATAGATACATAGATATAGATATACACATATAAATGTGTGTATGTATATATGTATACATAGAGATATATATTTATGTATAAGATACTACATATTCACTATATATGTGTTTGTGTGTATATATATACACATCCATATATACATATATTCATACACACATATAATTGTTGTTCAATCATGTCTGACTCTTTGTGACCCTGTTTAAGGTTTTCTTTGGCAGAGATACTGGAGTAGTTTGCCATTTCCTTCTCCAAATCATTTTATAGATGAGGAACTGAGGCAAACAGGGTTAAGTAACTTGCCCAGGGTCACACAGCTAGTTAGTGTCTGAGGCCCAATCTGAACTTGAACTTAGATCTTCCTAACTTCAGGCCTGGCAATCTTTCCATTGTACCACCTAGCTACCTATAAATGTATACACATAAACATACATACACACATTTGCATATGGGTGTATATACATATGTATACATACACATATGGATGTGCATGCATATGTATATGCAAATATGCATGTTCATATGTGTACACACACACACACACACACATATATATATATACACATACAAACAGAGGCAGACAGTAATTCACCTATTGCCTTCCCCAAAGGAATATGAGTTCCTAAAGAACAGGGACAGTGTTACAGCCTGGCACATATTAAGTAGTTTTTGAATGGCTGACTGCATTAGCAGAAAGAGTAGCTACATCTAAGAGAGCATGGTTCCACTGAAATACCCATGGATCTGGATGTGTCAATAGCTAGACAAATAAATAGATGTATAGATGCCTATATGTTTTTGTATATATACATATTTATGTATATATGTGTATATATAGACAAATAGACAAAAAATAAAATAAAAATAAATTAACTTCATGCTCTGTATGTGAATGATTAAATATACCCATTATAAGAAATATTGTCAAGGAACGAAAGCTCGTAAAACCTTAAAATTTATGTTTCTTTTTTTACTTTTTTTTTTTTTTTGCGGGGCAATGGGGTTCAAGTGACCTGCCTAGGGTCACACAGCTAGTAATTGTCAAGTGTCTGAGGCCGGATTTGAACTCAGGTACTCCTGAATCCAGGGCCGGTGTTTCATCCACTGCACCACCTAGCTGCCCCTTATGTTTCTTTTTTATTGCTCAAATGAATGTTAAAACATGTTTTAATGCACACATACTGAACCACCCTCCCATGCAAACAGATATGTGTTCAATCCTGACCTCTTAAATAGAAGATTGTTTGTTTTATATAAATTTTCTAGTCCTGATCTTGTACTGAGTGGGTTCACATAAAAAAAAATGTTGGTTAGATGTTTCAATCTTAAATTTATAGATGCTCAAAATTATTATTTTAAAGGAAGTGTAAAATTCTGGAGGGGGAGAAGGATATTCTCTCGTACAAACATACAGAAGTACTACAAAGTGGGTTTGGGTTGTGTTACTTTTTTCCTTGATATTCTTGCCTATCTCATTTCTCTAAGCTCAAAATAAGTCTAATTATTCTGGCTATGCTACCTTAATCAGTTACCATTGTACATACATTGGCAGCCACCAGAGAGAAGGTGTAATACTGGGGAAAGACTAAAATACCTCTTCACACTTTGCCCTTATTCTTTTATTTCCTTTGAAGTTGCACAAAAGTCACACTGTGCAAGACTGACTCAAAACCTCCAGAAGTATAAATGTTTTATCCATAATTCTTCCCTGTGCCATTTGGGACAATGTCTAAGCAGCACTTCCCCAACCTAGAAACATTATCATCAGGAACGTGTCTTCCTCCATTTGGATCTTCATGCTGCCTCTCAGGTTCATAGTACTTTTCATTGCTAAGATCCTCAATTTTCCTTTAAAATTTGCCTCTCCCATGTGGCATCCCCTTATTTTTCTCTTTATCTTCTAAGGGGATAATTAGCCACTCTTGTAGATGGATTTATGATAATTGGAAAAGGCTAAAGGAGATTCCCTAGATTGTAATCTTTTTCCATAAGTAACAGGTCTCCATAAAAACTTTCAGGAGATAATATTCCCACCTATCATTTTAGGTTTATTATCAAGGCAGAGTGATAGGTACAATGGAAGGATGATGTGAGAAGAATTTGAATACAGTCCAAGCCTTGTGTTGAAACCCCATGCATTCCATCATAACACCCTAAATTTATGCTTGCATCACTCTTAGGAGATCCAGCCATTATTTATCCCCTATGACAGAGGATTAACTATTTTAAGTATAGAGTTTCTCTGATATTAAAATGGAAAAACAAGACTCACAGTGACAAAAATGTCTGTGAAAACAGACAGTCTGACACTGTGCCCTTAAGCTAGCAGACTTTTATTACAGAACAGGTATCTCCATTTTCCCTATCCTTGTAGATGAAATTCCCTTTTCATTGCCTCTTTTTTCAATTTGAGAGAAGAATGCATAAATCAGAAGCCACCAAAAACTGAGAAGATAAGCACAAAAACAGGAAAGTGCAGAATTTTAGTTTTTAATTAGAACATTTCCAGGCCAGTAAAAGACAGGAAGAAAAAATTGCGGTTTCTGTTGAGCCTTTTGAGTTTATTCAGAGAAATGTACTTTTTCCACATATGAGCTATAGAACACATTATCCCAAGTCCTTCAGAAATTTGTCAACCTATATGAGCCAGTACACAAATAAGAAATTCCGTGAGCATCATAAACCAAGCAATCTGACCTAAATATAACAAATACATTCTAGATTATGTACTATTCAATGATATAATTACTTTAAAGAGATTGACTTTTTCCAACCTTCCTCATATCTTCTCTCCCCTCATCTGATAACTGTTTACATAATCTATTTTTAGGTTTGGTATTTATCAAATTTAGTATTATTAAACTATAATAGTCTATGATTATACCTGATTGATATATGCCTCTCATTCAGGCTTTGCATTATAGCTACAGTAAATTCCCACCCATGCAAAAAAACATTTGGAGACATTAGTTGGCCTCATGGTATTCACCATAAAAACAGTGGCAGCTACTAAAGAAAACAAACCTGCTTCCTGAGAGCTATGATGGTTTCTTGAACTTCTGCAGCAAAATGGCTGAAATCCTGAGGAAAACTGGAGCTGGACAGATGGGTCATATTTTCTGTATTTCTATCCATTGATAATTTTTCATTATGTCTACAATGTAGGAAGCAAAATAAGATTCAGGTTAGAAGGGGAAAGAATCAAAGTCAAACAAAATCAACAAAATATGTGAGTGCCTACTATGTGCAGGTCAATAAGTTAGGTGCTATAAAGGAGAAAAAAATTAAAGTCAGAACTAGGGATTTAAAATTAAAATGAGAATAAAGAATAAACCATAGTATTGTTCTACTGATAGTTCCTTTCAAATGTATTGAAATTACTTTTTCTCCCCTGAAAACTATAAGGAATGGCATGTTGTATTCCAAGTACATTTTGTATACTATTTAGATCTCAGAGGTATGTCTTTTCCTAATGACATTTTTTTTCACCTTACACAGTGACAAAGCTGTGACAAATTAAATATCACACATTATGTAGCACTCAGGTGGGGAAATTTCTGACTGCATTACATATTCATGGAAATAGCAATGCTAAGACAATGATGTCTGGCTGTCAAAAATCAAACCTTCTTAAAAAGCCAATTGCAAAATAGCCCAACCCTGCTGAACATGAAGGAAAAGAAGCCCTGTCAGCTTTTGATGCTTTTGAAAAGTTTGATGAAAGTTCTTAACAGATAGAGGCAAATAGCCAGACAATTATGCAAAGTTCAGGAACTGGGAACAAAAAGTAAGGATCCATTTTGGAACAGAATATTCTGAAGAGAATAATTTCACAAAATAGAACAGAAATCAAAACCTCATCCCAGGCATACTGGACTACCAGATGTTCCCTGAACTCAATGTGCCATTTCAAAGCTCTGTGCATGTGTTCATACCATACCCTATTTTTTGAAATGCATTCTCTTCACATCACAGCCTTTCAGAATCCTTATCTTCTAGGCTCAAATCTACTACTACATCCTCAATAAATATTTCCCTAATCCCCCACCACTTAACTGAAAGCATTCCTTTCCTCCTGAAATTATCCTAGGGCATTTTGGGTTCTTATCCTACCTTTTATGTCACCTATCTGCATATATGTAGATTTTTCACCTGGTTAGATATAAGCTCTTTAAGGCAGGGGGTATAGAATTGTCCATCTCTGCATCTCTAGTGAGAGGTATCATGTAAATAGAACGCAAGCCTCAGAATCAATAGGCCTAGATTCAAATCCAACTTGTGACATACTGGCTGTGGGATACTGGTCCAGGCACTTATTTTCTCAGTGCAACGGGCAACTCTTTTAAAAATGAAGTTGTAAAGTAGCTGTCTGCCTTGGTAGGAGTTTGGTACCCAGGAGTTCTCTACCACAGATCTGGGGAAAAACAAAAAATACACACAAAAAAACATATCCCTAGTGCTTAGGAGAATGCTTTGAATTTAGCGGATGTTTAATAAATATTTGTTGATATTCTTTGTCCTTTGTTTTTGAAAAGGATCAATCACATTATAAGGGTGATGTCTTCACGTGTTAAACTTGTATTTAAGTGAGGCAGAGTTATGCAAAGTTGATAGCCTCATGCTCTCTTTCAGAGTCCCATAAGAAGAGAAAACTACAATAGTGATCTAGTGGATGATAAAGCCAAAGACCCAACTTCTAGGATAAAAACTCACTATTTGACACAAAGTGCTAGGAAAATTGAAAAACAGTGTTGCAGAAACTAGGTATAGACCAACATCTTAAACCATTTACCAAGATAAGGTCAAAATGGTTACATGGTTTAAACATAAAGGGTGATACCAGAAGAAAATTGGGAGATCAATAAATAGTTTACCTGTCAGATCAATGTAAAAGGGAAGAATTTTTGACCAAGTAAGTGTATTCTAAATGTGGCTTCTAATCTGTTCCCCCAGTTTTGGGGGAAACTGCCTAAAATCACTGATAAATTCACCAAGAGTTTAGGCTTTTAAGGTTTTATTAAAGCTTGGATCTATTCAGTGTAGTCAGAGAGACAGAAACCCTTCCTTTCCTAACAGCCCACATAAAATTCTGCCACCACGTTGATGTCTCAAACCAAATGAGGAAGATCCCCTCTGCCAGCCTTCCCTTTCTACTTCCTGCTCTCCTACCAGAAATGGGAGGTTCTTCAATTTGATTGGCTGAGAGCAGTCTCTGCAGTTCATAGCCTCTGACAGCACACTCTCCTCAAGGTTGGATAGTGGCTAAAATCTAATCACCTTTAAGTAGGTACTTAGTAGTTCCTCATCCACGCCCAACTCAAACACTGCTAAGTCAATCAAGTGGGACCCCTGGGCATCTACCACATAAGAGGTAGCATTAAAGGATAAAAATCAATAATTTTGAACATATTAAATTAAAAAGCATTTATACCAACAAAACCAATGTGTCCAAAATTAGTAGGAAAGCAGAAAGTTGGGATATATTTTTATAACAAGTGCCTCTAATAAAAGCCTTATTTCTCAAATACAGAGAACTGAGTCAAAATTATAATAATACAATCCATTCCCTAATTGATCAATGGTCAGATGAAGAAATAAAAAATAGCTATAGTCATGTAAAAATGCTCCAAATCATTTTTTTTTGGTGAGGCAATTGGGGTTAAGTGATGTGCCCAGGGTCACACAGCTAGTAAGTGTTACGTGTCTGAAGTCTGATTTGAACTCAGGTCCTCCTGAATCCAGGGCCGGTGCTCTATCCACTGTGCCACCTAGCTGCTCCTCTAAATCACTTTTGATTGCAAATTTTAAAAATAAAATGCAAATTAAAACCAGTCATACCTATCAGAAAAAGAAAACAATAAATTTTGGAGATTTGGGAAAACTGAGACACTAATGCATTGTTGGTAGAGTTGTGAACTAATCCAACCATTCTGGAGAACAATTTGGAACTGTGTCCAAAGGGCATCAAAACTGAGCATACCCTTCTATCCATCAATACCACTACTAGGTCCATATCTCAAAGACATCATTAAAAAAGTGAAAAGGACTACAGGTACAAAAACATTTATATCAACTTTTTGTGTTGGCAAAGATTGGAAATTGTGGGGATGCTCATCAATGGCAGAATCCCTGAATAGGTTGTAGTATATGAATGTAATGGAATACTATTGTGCTATGATAAATGATGAGCAGGTAGATTTCAGTAAAGCCTGGAAAGATTTATATGAACTGATGTAAAGTGAAGTAGAGCAGAACCAGGAAAACATTGTATACAGTAATAGCAACATTATGCAATGATCAATTACAAATGACTTAGCTCTTCTCTGCAATACAATCCAAGACAATTCCAAAGTATTCATGATGGAAAGTTCTATCCAAATCAAGAGAATGAAATGATGGAGTCTGAATGCAGATCAAAGCAATGTATTTTCACTTCTTTATTTTTTGTGTTTTTTTCCCTTTTGGTCTGTTTCTTCTTTCACAACATGACTAATATGGAAATATACTTTACATGTTTCCACATATATAACCTATATCAAATTGCTTGCTGTTTTGGGGGGGAAGAGAGGGAAGGAGAAAGTTTGGAACTCAAATTTTAAAAAAATTAATGTGTTTTTTTTAAAAGGAAAAGGACCTATTTATAGTAGCTCTTTTTGTGGCAGCCAAGAATTGGAAATCAAAGGGATGTCCATCAATTAGAGAATGCCTAAAGATGTTGAGGCATATGATTGTAATGGAATATATTGTGCTATAAGAAATGACAAGCAAGTTGATTTCAGAGCAACTTTGAAATACTGACATGGGCATCACAGTTGTTTTCCATCAGCGAAGTGAAATGAGCAGAACCAGGAGAACATTTTACAGTGTCAACAATATTGTTAAATGAAGAACTGTGAATGACTTAACTATTATGTGCAATACAATGAGATCCAGGATAATCTCAAAGGGCTATCCACATCCAGAGAAAGAACTGACACTGTCCGAATATAGATTGAAGCATGCTATTTTTCATTTTCTTTATTTCTCTCATTCTTTTTTTAATTCAACTCTTCTTTTACAAAATGATTAATATGGAAATGTTTCACATGAATGCACATGTGTAACTTATATCCAATTGATTACCATTTCAGGAAAGAGAGAGAAGATGGAGGGAAAGATGAAATTTGGAACTCAAATTTTTCAATGTTTTTTAATTATTTTAATGTAATTGGGGAAAAATAAAATATTATACAATGAATGTTAAAATGACAACATATAATTGGAAAAAATAAAATACTATTTTAAAAAAGGAAATTTTCTTTTCTTTTTTAAAAAAAGTAGATGGGAAAGAAAATAGATTTCTGTTAAGTTTTTAAATAGAGAGGTGGGAGGTACTACAGAAGTCAAATATTTCATGCATTTTTAGTTAATGTCACATCACTATTAGCTGCACTTCACTGTTTTACTTTGTTCCACAAGATCTTTTACAAAGTGGGAGTAACTTACAAATGGATATAATATATAAACAACCACATCCAACATAACTGAACATGATCCAGAGAGAGAGAGAGAGAGAGAGAGAGAGAGAGAGAGAAAGAGAGAGAGAGAAAGATATTATTTGGCCAAAATACACATCACTCTGCAACCAACCTGGTGATTAGCATCTCTCAACTTATTTCGGTTGACCATCAGACAACAGACACAGTCCATCTCCATCATCCAGGTTCTCTTGAACTTGCTAGAGCTTGTGCTCTTAGGGAGCAGTTTTTAGAAATCCAGGGTCATGTCAGGATGAGGTATCAGAGACTCCCTTTCTTTTCTGATCAAGAGCCTTCAGCTCCTATGTTGCAGGCACTCTTATTTTACAAGATCTGGCTTATTAGCCATTACTATTTTGTGGGGGGAGGTGCACAATGGAATACAGGAACTTTGAGATAGGGTACATACTACAACTGTTTAAGTTCTAATTTCCTACATCTGTCTGTCTCTTTCTGCATGTCTCTTACTGAGGTAACTGGTGAATCAAAACAATGTGGAACTCACTAAATTCTGTCATGAGTAAAATAGCTGTCCTAGAAAGCATATTATTTGTTCCACAAAACAATAGAAAATTCCTGAAATGGCAGAAATACTAAACCTTTAATTAATTAATGCAGCAGCATTATTTTATGAACAGTTGTGGAAAGGGCAAGTTTAGGAAAAATGAAATACAGCAAAAGCAATTATGAGTTGACTGACTTGACTGAAAGTATCTGAGGGTTCTAGTTCACAGTGTACTTCAAGTCTTGGTGACTTACTTCACCCTTAGACTTCAATATTTGTATAAATGGTAGGGTCCATAAAGTATCTTTATCTCTTTCAAATGAGCACTGTTTGATTATATAGTCAGGCTTTCTTTTTCTAATCAAAAAGTAAACATTTAGCCTTTCAATGTTTTGGTGCAAACCCTAGGGCTAGAAGCAATCACACCAACTCCCATTTTTACGGTGTCAGGTAATTGGGGAATCTGCTCACTACTCCATGTAATCAAGCTGCTTTATTGACATGAATAACTTTGATACTTCAGGTCAAAATAAGGATCAGTTTCTCCTTAAGAAGCTTTTAGCTGCTTCAACAAAGATGAAAAGTGGAAGCTTCTCTGTGGACTCATACTGAACATTTATAACATAGCTTCCTGCAGTAACAACCAGGTGATTAATGTAATAGTAAAGACTGCATGTTGGTTTCAACAGCTTTAGCAAAAATTCCGAGAAACTTATTGGGAAAAAGTTTTTGAAGAAAGCCTCAATGATTACTGATATACAACAACCAGGGGTGACTTCCACCTTTTCCTCACAGATATTTGTAAGTACCATTGTAAACATCACAATATTTTGGAGCATCTTAAACAGCCCTAGGGTTTTTGTTTTGTTTGTTTGTAAAAAAAAAATAAAAATATTCTCATTTCAAGTAATGTGAATTCCATGATTTGTTCTGGGTGCAATTTTGATAAAATTTGTATATGAACACTGTCTTCCTCTGTCTCTTTCTCTTTGTATCTTTTTTTCTGTCTCTGTCTATCTCTCTCTCATACTATTTGGAATTGAAACTCTACAGTCTTAAATTTACAAGTATAGCATTGGTATCCACCTCCTCAATCTGGGCAGGGTTTATTTGATAGTTAATTACTTATCAAACATTCAGATCAAACCAAACTGGGAGGAATAGCTAACAGGCCATATGACAGTCAGAATCTAGAAAGATCTTAATAGGATAGGTGATTAAACTGAATCTAAAAAGATGAAATTCATAAGGAACTCAGTGTAAAATGTTATACTAAGATTTTTAAAAATCAGCTTTACAAGAAATAATTAAGATAGGAGTTTATCTGAAAAATCTGGTGATTCTATGGAATACTAACATTAATATAAATGTGTGATAGCCAAAAAACTAATATAATCATGGAATACATTGAGAGAGGATTTGCTTCAAGAAAAAGGAGGTAACAGGGACTGTGTTCTATCCTTAACTGGCCACATCTGTACTGAGAAGAGTAAGAAGGATAGTGAAAAACCTTAATTACACATCATATGAGGATCTATATAAGAAACTGGGGGGTGGGGGAAGCTAGGTGGCTCAGTGGATAAAGCACCAGCCCTGGATTCAGGAGGACTTGAGTTAAAATCCAGCCTCAGACACTTTATACTTACTACCTGTGTGACCTTGGGCAAGTCACTTAACCCTCATAGCCCTACCAAAAAAAAGAAAGAAAGAAAAAAAGAAACTGGGGATGAATAGCCTTGACAATAAAGGATTCAGAGGGGAAATGATGATTGCCTTCCATGATTGAAGGGCTGTCATGTAGAGGAGGAGACTTATTATATTTATTCTCTTTGACCATAGAGGGAAGAACCAGGAGCAATGGGCAAAACCTTCAATTAGGCAAATTTAGGCTTGATGTCAGAAGGAAGGGGCTATTTTAAACAATTTTTTGGAAAAAGCTAATTGAGATAGTTATAGATTATATCAAATTGGAGTTCTTTCAGAAGAGATTGTATGACCATATGTTGGGTATATTCTAATGAGAATTCCTTTTTTATTTATATGTTGTATTGTTGTTTTGTCCTTCATTCTTGAAGAGGGCCAGAACATCAGGGTGATGTCTTGACTTGAACTGAATTGGGTTTAAGTAAGGGAAGACAGTGCAAGGTCACCAACCACACTCTCTCCTCCAGAGCCATCTGGGTCCAGTGGCAAGATATATATCAGGATAACTGGAGATGGCCCTGGATATTTAAGGCAATTGGGGTTAAGTTACTTGCCCTGACTCACACAGCTAGCAAATGTCTGAGGTAAGATTTAAACTCAGGTCCTCTTGATTCCAGGGCCAGTGCTCTATCCACTGTGTCAGCTATTTGCCCCAATGTTGGACCACAGAGCCATCAAGGTCCCTTCCAACTGTAAAATTCTAAGATTCTATGAATCTGGATTGCTGTTTCTGAGCTGATTTGAAAATGCTATAGAATACAAACTCCTGACCCTCTTGGAAAATATCTAACTTCATGTATGTTGTAGACAGCAAAGACATTAGAAGTAAATCCTTTAATTCCTATGACGTAAAGTATAATGATCTTAATGGGCTAGAGCTTTGGTTTGGGATATTAGTACCATAACTTTAGAGATGGAAGAATCCTTAAGTCTGGGGTGACTAGGTGGTGCAGTGGATAAAGCACTGGACCTGGATTCAGGAATATCTGAGTTCAAATTCGGCCTCAGACACTTGACACTTACTAGCTGTGTGACCCTGGGCAAGTCACTTAACCCCCATTGCTCTGCAAAAAAAAAAAAATCCTTAGGTCAAGTAATCTAATTCTATCATTTTCCCATTGAAGAAATTGAGGTTCAGAGAGGCTGTGACAAGTGGTAAATGGTAGAGCTTGGACTCAAACTGAGGTGTTCTTTTTTTTCTCTATTTCTGCATTAGTCATGTTATAAGAGAAAGATCAGAGCAATGATGGAAAACCTCAAAATAGAAAAAACAACAGCACCAAAAACAAAAGAAATAGTATGGTTCATTCAGCATCTATACTCCACAGTTTATTTTTTCTTGGATTTGGAGATCCTCTTCTATCATGAGTTCCCTGGAACGCTTCTGTACCATTGCATTGGTGAGAAGAATATAGTCCATCACAGTAGATCAACACTCAATGTTAATGATACTGTGTACAATGTTTTTCTGGTTCTGCTCATCTCACTCATCATCAGTCCATGCAAGACCCTCCAGGTTTCTCTGAACTCCTCCTGCTCATCGTTTCTTACAGCACAATACTATTCCATTGTATTCATATACCACAACTTGTCCAGCCATTCCCCAATTGATGGGCATCTCCTCAACTTCCAATTCCTTGCCACCACATAAAGAGCAGCTATAAATACTTTTTCACCTGTTGGTCCCTTTCCCCTTTCCATGATTTCTTTGGGAAAAAGACCCAAAATTGGTATTACTGGGTGAAAGGGTATGGACAGCTTTATCGCCCTTTGGGCATAATTCCAAATTGCTCTCCAGAATGGTTGGATCAGTTCACAGCTCCACCAACAATGCTTTAGTGTTCCAATTTTCCCACACCTTCTCCAACATTTATTATTTTCCTTTTTTGTCATTTTAGCCAATCTGATAGGTGTCAGGTGGTACCAAACTGAGGTGTTCTTATTCCAATGATCTTCTCACTACAAATATATTTTCTTTCCTACCAAAAGGTACCTTTGGGTGGCTTTGATTTGCCCTCTATATGCATTATGATTCCTGTAGTTTTCTAAGAAATCCCCAAAATTGTAGAATTGCTGTATTGTGACATAGAGCTGAATAAAAATTAGCATTGTCTTGATCTGGGTATAAAATTTAAATTTTTAAGAATGATTGATAGGCTAGGCACAGGAAACACAGTAGTAAATGACACTAGTAATGTAGTGTTTGATAAACACAAAGACTCCAGCTACTGTCATAGGAACTCAGTATTTGACAAAAACTGCTGGGAAAACTGGAAGATAGTATGGCAGAAATTAGACATAGACCAACATCTTACACCTTATACTAAAATAAGGTCAAAATGGATACATGATTTAGACATAAGAGGTGATACCATTGGAAAATTAGAAGAGAAAGGAATAATCTGCCTTTCAGATCATTAGAAAGGAAAACAGCTTATGACCAAACAAGAGATAGAGAATATTATAAAATGCAAAATGGATGATTTTTATTACATTAAATTAAAAAGGTTTTGTACAAACAGAAGCAATGCATCCAAAATTAGAAGGGAGGCAGAAAGCTAGGAAACAATTTTTATGGCTTGTACTTCTGATAAAGGCTTCGTTTCTAAAATATATAGGGAACTAAATCAAATTTGTAAGAATCCAAGTCATTCCCCAATTGAGAAATGGTCAAAGGATATGAACAGGCAGTTTTCTGATGAAGAAACCAAAGCTATCTATTCCCATATGAAAAAATGCTCTAAATCCCTAATGATTAGAGAGATGCAAATAAAAACAACTCTGAGGTACCACCTGACACCTATCAGATTCGCTAAAATGACAAAAAAGGAAAATAATAAATGTTAGAGAAGCTGTGGAAAAATTGGAACCCTAATGTTTTGTTGGTGGAGCTGTGAACTGATCCAACCATTCTGGAGAGCAATTTGGAATTTTTGCCCAAAGGGCTGTGAAGCTGTGCATACCCTTTGACCCAGCAATACCATTTTTGGGTCTTTTTCCCAAAGAGATCATGGAAAGGGGAGAAGGACCCACATGAACAAAGATATTTATAGCTCCTCTTTATGTTGTGGCAAGGAATTGGAAGTTGAGGGGATGCCCATCAATTGGGGAATGGCTGGACAAGTTGTGGTATATGAATGTAATGGAATACTATTGTGCTATAAGAAACGATGAACAGCAGGAGTTCAGAGAAACCTGGAGGGTCTTGCATGGACTGATGATGAGTGAGATGAGCAGAACCAGAAGAACATTGTACACAGTATCATCAATATTGTGTGTTGACCTACTGTGATGGACTATATTCTTCTCACCAATGCAATAGTACAGAAGGCTTCTAGGGAACTCATGATGGAGGAGGCTCTCCAAATCCAGGAAAAAAAAAAAAACTGTGGAGTATAGATGTTGAATGCACCATACTATTTCTTCTGGTTTTGGTGCTGTTGTTTTGTTTTGCTTTGTTTGTTTTTTGGTTGGGTTTTTTTTTTTTGGTGAGGCAATTGGGGTTAAGTGACTTGCCCAGGGTCACACAGCTAGTAAATGTCAAGTGTCTGAGGCCGGATTTGAACTCAGGTCCTCCTGATTCCAGAGCCAGTGCTCTATCCACTGTGTTACCTAGCTGCCCCAGGTGCTGTTGTTTTTCTATTTTGAGGCTTTTCCTCATTGCTCTGATTTTTCTCTTATAACATGACTAATGCAGAAATATGTTTAATGTTATTTTATATATACACACACACACACACACACACACATAAAACCTATATCAGATTACCTTCTGTCTAGTGGAGGCAGAGGGAGTGGAGGGAGGGAGAAAAATCTGAAATTGGAAAGCCTGTATAAACAAAAGTTGAGAACCATCTTTACATGTAATGGGGAAAAAAATAAAATGCTTTATTTAAAAAAAAAGAATGATTGATAGAATTGATTAGAAGTATGTTTTCCATAACCCACTTGTTCATCAAATGAACATCTTTGATAAATTCATCAGTTATAAATAAGGTATTTTCAGTCGAAATTATATGACACTCTTTTTAATCCCCCAGACTATGTTGTTCAATGTGTCCTTCTTTTAAAGTTATTTTATTGCATTTAATTTAAGATTGAAAAAAACATCCTTTTCCATCCATATCTCAGGGTGGTAGTTGACATCAATTTCTTCAATACCCAGAGCAGCCATTGAAGTACAAGGTTGGCTCAGTTTCCACAGCAAAGGAAGAATTCAATTGCTTTCCTGGAGTCCTTGAAAGTAGAGTTATATTTCCTGCTGTTTTCTGAGTTTAACAGGAGCCCAGCCTCACTGTCAGAATATATACTGTCTCTCTAGTATCAATAAACATACCAGATAGAGGAAAGCTATTACTACAAAATGTCCCTAACAAAAAGCCCATTTTAGATAGCACTGGAACACACAATTATATGAAGTCAAGAGGACCAAAACACAAATGAAATCAAAGTGAATACAAATACTATACTATAGAGGCCCGTGGCATAATATACAACAGACAAATGAAAGGATTTTCCAAAAGAGTCACAATAAGCCAGAATAACTGTCACTTTGTGCCAAAACCATCCCTCAAACCTCAAGTTCCTAAGAGAAGGCAAAGAGGAAATGTGCAACCAGAGATTAAGGAAAGTAGGAATGAATATCATTTTTGTGAGCCAGTGGAATGCAACGTAGTATCAAAGGAATCATGAAATGAAATGTAGCATATAGAACAAGGTAGTCAATTTCCCTACTGTACTCTGCCCAAGCTATATCTGGAGTATTGAGTTCAGCTCTTGGTGAAGAAATTGATGAAGGTAATTTGTCAGTAGAATTCCTTAGTCAGTCAGTGAATATACATTTAATAAGCACCCACTATGTTTCAGACAATATGTTAAGCACTGAAGATACAAAGAAATACAAAAAATAGTCTTTGACCCCTCACAAACTATTAGGGGAGATAATATGCAAATAACTATTTACTAACCAACCAAATGAAGGATAAATTGGAACTGAGCAACAGAGGGAAGGCACTAAAATTAAGTGGAATTGGCAAAGGCTTCCTGCAGAAAATAGGATTTTAACTGGAACTTGAAGGAAGCCTAGGTGGCAGAGATAAAGCGGTACATTTAAAGCTTGAGAAACAGCTAGAGAAAATGCTTGTAGCCAAAACATAGAGTGCCTTATTAGAGGAACAGCAAGGAAGCCAGTGTCACTCAATCACAGTCTATGGGGAAGGAGGCAAAATGTGTTCTAATGTGGCAAAGAGGGAGTAGAATATAAAGTGATTAGAACACCAAAAAGAAGAATTTATATTTGATCCTGGAGATTATAGGAACCATTGGAGCTTATTGAGTAGGAGGGTGACATGGTCTGACACGTAATTTAGGAAAATTACTTTAGCAGCTGAGTAAAGGATGGACTAAAGTGGGATAGACTAGTGACTAGCAACAGATAGGCTAAAGGAGTGAGAGATAGGGAAAAGCTGAAGATGATACCTGGATTGCTGGCCTGGAGGACTGGAAGAATCGGGAAGTTTGGAAGTTAGGAGAGTTTGCAAAGGAAATGAGATCAGCTTTGGACATATAGGGTTTAGGATTTCTATGTGACATTCATTCAAGATGTCTAGCAGTCAGTTGAGAGATGCAATAGTAGAGATTAGGAGTGAGGTTTCAGCTGTAAAAATAGATGTGAAGATCTTTAGCATAGGCATCATAATTGAATTCATGGATTGGATAAAGTTATGAAGTAAAACAGTTTAGAAGGAGAAAAGAAGCATCTTAGGGCAGGGCTTTATGGGACACTCAAAATTAGCAGTGATGATGAGTAAGAAGATCCAGAAAAGGAGACCGAGGAGTACTCAAGTACATAAGAGGAGAAACAAGAGAAAATAGTGTCATGAAAGAGAGAAAGAGAGTGTCAGGGAGAAGATGGTGATTGACAATATCAAAGACTGTAGAGAGATCAAGAAAAATGGAAATTGAAAAAACTCTATTGGATCTAGTAAGTTTGAGATCACTGGTAATTTTGGAGAGAACATTTTTGATTCAATATATGGTCAGAAGCCATATTTTAAGAGTTAAGAGGAAAATGAGAAGAAATGAAGTGGAAGCACCTGTTGTAGATAGTTTTCTCCAGCAAGTTAGCCACTAAAGCCTGGAGTTATATGGAACAATAGTTAGGAGGCATGGAAATATCAAGTGAGATTTTTTTGAGGATGGAGAAGACATATATGTTACTGTATATAATAAGGAAGCAGCCATAGACAAGAAGAAACTGAAAGTAGCAAGAGAGTGGAGAATACTAGAGAAAGCAATCTGATGGAGGAGATGGGATGGAAGATCACTTCTATAAGGAGAAGGGTTTACTTACAAAAGGAAAAGGGAGATGGGTGAGATGGGGGTGAAGGAGAAGATAGTGACAAAAGCTCTCTGAGTGATATGAGATGCAGAAGAAGGAAGAAGAAACTCTTGGCAAATGGCATTATTTGTTTTCTGTGAAATATGGGAGAAGGTTCTCAGTTGAAAGGGTGAGGAGAGGAAAAGACATGGGAGATATAAGGAGAGGTGAAAAAGTTTGGAAGAGCTGCTACAGTGAGTAGGATAATAATGTTTAGGTAAGGGTAATAGAGAGGGATTAGGAAGGTGTAAAAGAATGGCCTAAGAGCAGTGAGGGTCCAGTGGAGAGTACAAAACAGAAACTTTTAGTGGACCATGTCAGAACAGTTGCATGATATTCTGTACTTTTATTCAGCAACATATGTGTAAGAGTGAAAGCAGCAGATGATGAAAGTGATCTAAGGATAAGGATTAGCAGGGCACAATAGGTGATTTGCTAAGAGGGCAAAGGTCTCAAGAAAAAAGGAATGTTTAGAGTTGAACTGGTTCTCCAAAGGGTCAAGATGAGTAAAGGAAGGGACTGTGGCTTTTATAAGGGTGATGGTCTAGTATCGAACTAAGGAGTGAAAGGATTGAATATCATGGTATAAATGAAAATCAGGTTTTTATATTGGGCGACAAGAGAGGTAGAAAGGCAAAAGAGATAGTAGACAATGTCTCTGGAAAGAACAGACATATTCTTTTTGCTTCTAATGGGAGTATTGGGTAGCAAAGTTAGGTTTAATAGTCTACAAGAAAAGATTTCCCAGGAAATAATATCTCTCCCAAAAGAGAAAGGGCTGTTTTGGAAATGAATGTTTCCTTCTTCATTTAAGTTCTTTAAGGAGCAGCTTGACAACCATATTTCAGTCATGTAATAGAGGGATTTTTAAGAAAGATCTTTTCTGCATGAAATAGTAAATAAGAATAAAAGTCTGGCATGTGCCATGAACAATGGGTATATGTTAAAATTTCATTTGTCTTAAATTTTGATACCTAGTCCTCAAAGTGAAAGCAAATTTATAGAAATTAGATCCTTATATATACCTATTATTCACATCAGCTGAGTCTTCATTTATCTCTTCTGAATAGCTATACTGAAGAGAACGTTTTCTTCTAAATTCCTGGGAGAATGCTCTGAACTGTCCTCTTGTTCCACAGTCTGTGAAAAAGAAGAGCCTATGTTAATGCCAGGGAAGAACTAATAATTAGCACACTGACCAAATTCTCAAATGCTATCTCTTTGTCTGAAATAGAGATCTTTTAAGAAAACAGAAAGGGGGAATTTATACAATCCTTGTTCCCTGATGTCAATACCCAACAAAGCGCAGGATACCTTTTCCATGCACAGATTCAAGATGTCAAATATTTGTCCTGTACTGTGCCAACTCAAGCCTGATCCCTGACAGTTTTATTCCAAATTCAAAGTAAAAGTACCTTCATTTTCATCCATTCCTCAGGAGAGATTTTTCACTCATAACATCCACTCATGAGTTTATTTTATTTTCCCTTGGACTGAAAATTGGCTGTATATGTAACCCTTTAGTTTTTAAGATTATGACAATAGATCTTAATTGTACCGATGAGAAAAGTTTGTTTTTAGAAGAAATCTTTGTCTAAAAAAATCCATTTTCCTACCCCAAGCAGCATAATGAGGATTTAACAATTAAATGTTCAATTGTCATTTTAAAAGTTTTTTTTTATTTCTTTAGAGATGGCAGATGGACTGTAAATAATCAAATTTTGCCTCTGGGAGGATAATTCAATACTTTGGAAACTCATGTGGGAAGTATCTCCAGAGAAATATTTTATTCTATAACTAAACTCAATTGTATCAGTCTTATTTTGATGTATTGACTATATCACATTTTGAGTGCAAGTCATGGTTCATACTTTCCATTATCTTTAAAGGGTTACTTAGAGTCTTTTCTATTGGTGTTATATATTTATCTTCACCTTGATTTGCACAAGATTTCCAAGAAAGGCATTCTGTAATAGCAGTACAGAAGAGAGGAAGAGCTCCTTATGGCATGATATTAAATATAGTAACTAGATTCAAAGGCAGGACTGAAAACCGTTATGGTTTAATTGTCATGTTAAGGATTTCTTGGGGCTGTTACAATCTGAGTTTTTCAGAAATACTTTGAAGGGAATTTCTAAGTCAGAATGGAACAGCAGCAACATCATGAAATATTATGGTAATAAGATTAGTCACTTATGGAAGAAATTAAATTTTCATTAGCCTACAAACAGAAGCACAATTTACTTGAACAAAAGTCATGAGTAAACATAAATATATTTACATATGATATAAAATACACTGTATTTAAAATGACTTGAAGCTTTAAAAAGAGAAGTTAATGTGAAATATACAGCTGGAAATTACAAAACCAGATGGTTGCATAAATCCCAGAGGAAAATATACATCTGTTTGTGGTTTGTGAAACTCTTTTTATTTGAAGGAGGATTTATCTGATTAAGTGGCATGGGGGTTTAGCATGGGACTTGTTTTATTTTAGCACATGGGCTTACATTATATATGAGGAGTCATTTTTCACTTCTGATAAAAAATGAATTGGTACATGATTTGCCAAGCAGATATACCAATTGTGAGATTTTGACAGAACCAAAGGAAGAAGTGATGAGGAATAATGGCTATACTTAAGAAGAGTATTAAATTAAATGTGTTTGTATTGTCTTAGTAGTGTATGCAAAGACTCCATTGATTAGATGTTGGGGAAAATGATTTTGGAATTAAACAATAACCTGCAGGGATTGTTGCTTCTTAGCTTTCTCCTCGAGGGTGGTAATTCTATGATTAAAGGATGTCCAAATAGAACAATGGATCTGTTTATTATCAAGAAAGAGATGATCATTAGGAAGGTGTATGAAATAAAAATGGCTATGGGGAAGAAAGCAGTTACTGGTTATAAAACCAGTTGTGGAGAGAGAGAACGAAGGAAAATGCTTACAAAACAAATGTATTTTGGCCAAAATAAACCAACATTTTAGAATCTGAATCATCCATGCTAATTTTTTAAAAATGTGAAATCATTTTAATGAGAAATGAAAAATAAAAGACAAACCAGTAAATCCCAGTGAAGATGTGAGGACTACAGTTTCTTGAATAAATTCAATAATATCCTCTTATCTTACCTTCTTTGACACTAACAAATTTTGGTTCTGCTGCTCCTTTTACTAATCTTTCAGCATTCCATTTATTAGTTGCCACCATCCCATAATTCCTTTGTTCAGAAATCATACAAATGCATTTTTTGAACATTTTCTTTCTGAAAGAAACCTTTGAATCCTCAGTGTTCCATGCTAGACCTTATAGGCTTCTTATTCTACCCAATTCATTTTGTTTTCATGCAGAACCCAGACTTTCCTACTCAGTACTTTAATGTACCTGCATGTTCACCAGTGTGGCTGTTTCCTCCAATGATGGGTATTGCAATAAGTTTTTGCCTTCTCAACCAGTGTAACTCTTGTCCACATGCTCCCACACAAATCCTCAATAATATATAAATAGTATTCCCTCAGCAATTTACATCTTTATAGTCATTCCAATTGATTGGAATGGAAATCATAGTATCCTGATGCGCTATTTGTTAACTGCTTAAAAGCACAGTTGAATCAGTAGAGCAAGACTTCAGATTCTCCTCCAATAAAATGTCTTCCACAATTATGTTAAGGTCACAGAAGTTTCCTTAAAAACTGAAACAACTGAGATAACTTTGCTTATTGATCCTCCATCATCAAAGTGGACACAGAATACTTAAGACAGATGCTTGTCAAAATTGGTTGATGCTGTCAAGAAAGAAGTCTGGTGTAAAGCTCAAGTCAAAGAAAGATTCCTGATAGTGAGGACTTTCTCTTGTTCTCTTGACATTACATAAGCATATAGCTTATTCATCTGTTTTCCCTTTATTTAAATATGTGACTGACTTACTTTTTATGGCTCTACAGTACTTTTAGGCAGCTAGTTGTTGCAAAGCATAGAAAGCAGGACCAGGAATTCCTAAGACTTTTGTTCAAGTCTAGCCTCAGTCATTTATCAGCTATGTGACCATGGGCAAGTCACTTAATCTCTCTCTGCCTCAGTTTCATCATTTGATAAACTGGAATAATAAAAAGAGCACATGGATTCCAGGTTGAGAGGATAAAATGAGATGAATTTTTGCAAACCTCAAAGCATTCTATAAATGCTGTCTATTATGATCACTATTATTATCTATTTAACAACATTTTTTCTACCACTTCTGTTATTCCATTCATTGCTAATATGCCATAACCTACTTTGATATAGTAGAAATACAGGTCAATAGGTTTTAATGTATTTTGAACAAATTTTTTGTTGTGATAACGTCCATACATTTTTTTAAATGTTAGACATTTCCAGCTATTGCCCTTGCCTCACACATCCATAGAGGTAGGGAGAACCTGACTGGAATTCTCAATGGTAAAAACTTAAGAAATGAGAATATCTGTGATAATGTGTTTTCTGAGGCTAAAATTTTCCACTTTTATAATGCATACACTCACATATGTATATTAAAATAACATGAGAAATGCACATATATAGATAGATAATGATAAGAAGTACAGTACATATAATGAGAAATATATAGTATGTAATAATAAGGATTGCACTATATTCATGACAATATTTGGTAATGATATATATTTCTTGTTGTCATTTTCTTACCATACTTTCCTGTTTGTGGTGGAAATTAGAAAAACCTAGAATTTTCTGACCCCCTGCGCCATCTTGCTAGAATCTCAGTCTCACTTGTCATATTTTCAGTAATAATTTAAAACGGATGTTTATAACCTTGGGTCCATGAACTTTTTGAAAAAACAATATTTTTGGTAACTTCATTCCAATATAATTTCAATATAATCTTATGTATTTTGTTTTATATATTTAAAATCAATATCACAAGGAAGACTCCCTAGGCTTTGCTAGACTGTCAAAAGGGTCCATGACACATAAAAAAAAAATTGAGAATCACTATCCTTTGTAATATCCTTGATTTTAATGAGGGAAATCTATTGATAGAGATTATAGCCCCCTCCACACCGTAGTAGTCTTCCTGCATTGCTATGGCAAAACAAAAATGAAAACAGAGATCACTCAGTGACCACATCAATAAGGACATGTTTTTTTCTTTCTTTGTTTCCCCAATGCTTTGTACTATATCTGACAAAATAAGTACTTAAAAATGTTTACTGAGTATCTTTCTAGTCTCCTCCTATGCATGCTATAGTTCAGCTACACTGGCCTATTTGTTCCTCATACATGACAGTCAATTTTTCATCTCCATGCCTTTGCACTGGCTACACATACCCTAGGCCTGGAATGCCCTCCTTCTCTTCTTAGATTCCTTGGCTTCCTTCTAGACTCGGAGAACTCCCTCTCCTACCTGAGTGATTGCTGTCTTCAGCTTCTAAAGTTATTTTTTATGTACTCTCAGTATTTTTTCTATGCTTATCTGTGTACATAGTGCTACCTCTCCTATTCATATGCAAGTTTCCTGATGACAGGTGCTGAGGGCAACTTTACAAAATTTTGTTGATTAAATGTTAGTCATGAAGCTTTAATGAGCACTATTTCTAGACAATACTGAACTGGAAATATTATTTTAATGAAAAGACATGCTAAAGAAAATGTACCATAATGAATTGAAGTTCATCTGAATGAAATATTAATTTTTAGTCATAAAGGACACTCCTTTTTTGTGAGGCTATTGGGGTTAAGTGACTTGCCGAGGGTCACACAGCTAGTAAGTGTCAAGTGTCTGAGGCTGGATTTGAACTCAGGTCCTCCTGAATCCAGAGCCCATGCTTTATCCACTGTGCCACCTAGCTGCCCCATAAAGGACACTACTTGAAATCGATGAAGTTCAGTTTAATTTCCAGAACTCTATCTTTAGTCTTCTAGAGAAAGATGACAACTCAAATAATTAAACCCTTTAAATATTATTATCGGTTCCTATGTAAGTAAAGGCAAGATCAGAAGGGGAAAGTATAGATTTTTTCAAAATGAGTGGCAAAGTTCATAATAGTATCTCAACTACTTTAAATTATCAACTAGTAGGGCTTTCAATAACAGACCTATAATTTACGGTTTAGTAAATAGAGATAACATGGCACCATGAGTATGACCTTAGAGTAAAACCTGGGTTCAAGAGTCTCCTCTAACATACATTGACTTTGTGATCCTGGATGAGTCACTTGGCCTCTAGGTGATGAAAGGAAATGCCAAAACTGGAAGTTGCAGAATAAGCTAGCTGCTTATCTGCCTTACCAGAGAGCTTCCTGATCAAGTATTTTTTAAACCAATAAAATCACAGTTCTAATCCCATTGCCCCCATCTCTCCAAAAAAAAATTAATAATGAGTCCATTTTATCACCAAAAGAGAAAGTAACTATGTAATTTGAGGTTAAGAAGTGAACCCAATTGAGCAGAATAATTGGGAAAACAGATCTCTTTGGGAGAATATTAGGATTTTTGGGACTGTATGAGACTATTAAGATACACAAACTACTTGATTCATTAAAGCAGCAATTTACAGTAAAATATCCAAGGGACACAGCCTCAATATATTGTATTTACATGCAGAAAAATGCAATAAGATATTTTCATAATATTGAAAACATTATATTATATTATCTATTATATGATAATAATATTAATAATATAATTTGTAATATATTACCATAGCATGACAATATTATACAAAATAATATACAATGATGGTAATATTATAAGATGCTATTTAAATATTACATGATACCAATATGTAATATAATTTCATTCTAAATGACTCCCTATTGGAGAAAGCCATACTTAAACCAGTTGCTATTGTTGATCAGTAAATAATGCAAAATTAGACTCATTTTATTTCTGATTATTAGTATATAGATCAATTATTTATCATATAAATTATTTACCATAGAGATAGTTTAGGGGTCCTTAAATTAGGGTTTGGTTTATGTGTATTTTAAGGTGACTCTACAGGTAAATTGAATTTTTTGAAGATAACCATAGGGATCTCCAATGTGGGTATTCCCTCAACTGATGCTGAGCTCAACCCAACTAAAACTTTGTTTTTTGACATTCTTGTCCATGTTCTCCAACATAGCTCCAGTTTAGAGAATACCCATGTAAGAGGTCTACCTCTGGGTCTTTTCACATTTTGTGGTTTCTGTCTTGAACAGCCATAATGTTATTTATCTGTTATTCTTCACTCCTGCTAGGTGATTAGCTTTTCTCCTTTTCTAATAATAAATTTCCTCAATAATATTCCTTATATTACTTCTTGCATATTCTTCATCTTTGAAATATACTTCAGTATAACTGGTAGCTCTTCATTTCCTACATTGCTGATTCTTAATCGTGGTGTTTCATCATTTGTAACTATACAAAATCCCCAGGCAAACAGTTGTAGTAAATTTTTTTTTTTAATTTCCTCTTTCTTCCATCATCCATTGCCTTCATTTCTATTCATGTACTGCTAAACAGAGCCAAAGAATGTCACAAAAAATGCTGATTGGGTCCACTACATATTTATGTCACATAATCTTAACTGTGCCATCCCTGGTATGAGATAGATCTTTGATACCTTCCAAATTGATTCACTATACCCCTACCCCTCTCAGCTGAGAACCTTCCCTTATATTGTTGACTGCTCTCTTTTCTTGCTCCTGCTCATCTCTCACCACTCAAATGTCTTTCCCCACAATCTCCTCCTTCAGTAATCTCCAACACAATGAGGTGGCCCTTCCCATTGCCAAGGCAAACACCTTAACATTCACAATTGATCCCATTACATCTAGTATTCTCCAAAAGATAAACCCCTCTCTTTATCATCCCTACACTCACTTTAGTTCCTATCTACTGGCTGTTTCCCTGCTCTTTCTAAACATTTACATGTATCCCCTATCATAAAAAAATGAAACAACCACAGCCTGATCCAACTAACCCTGTCAGTTACTGTCCTATATCTCTCCTCTACTTTGTGGCTAAATTCCTTGAGAAAGTCATTATTATGTACCAACACTTTTTTCTTCTCTGGCTCTATTCTAAATCCTCAGAAATCTGGCTTCCAATCTCATCATTCAACTGAAATTACTCTGTTGAAAGTTACCAATGAGAGAAATTAATATTATAATATGTTAATAACTAATTATTAATTTCTTGTCCACCCTTTTACTTTTATTTCTGTTTAGGCCCAACTCCTGAAAAGATCTATCAGTCTCTGAAAGGCAACACAAAGTGATAAGATTGCTCCTTGCCCCCAAAATACATGCTTTAATTAGGTTGGGCAGGACCCCACCCAATTGGGAAATTTCTGTTTAAAGTATAAATAGAATCCAGTATAGGCAAACCTTTGCCTGGTGGAGGAACCCCCAGTCCTAGATACTCTCCATTTGAATTTAGGGCAACCCAGCTCATGGAGAAAACTAGCTAAAGAAATCTGAATGGAAATGGCCTTCTCTGCCCAGATGCCTTGAGCTTGCTCTCATGATCAAGCTTCATTTTCAGCAAAAAGAGCTGAAGACTTTTAGTCTGCCACCTCATTAAATATCCACTTGTCAAGGGAATTTCCTCTCAGAAGAGAGTTAGGATATTTCAGAACCTCCTTTTGCATTTTTGATTACTGTGAGAAACCACTGACCATGAATTTATTGATTACAGACTAGACTAATTAATAAATGATCAATTACCCAGAAATCCTTTCTCTTGGGGTTTTCATTGGTCATGCCAGTGATTTGTTAATTGCCAAATCTAATGGCCTGTTCTGAATACTCATTCTGTTTGACCTCTCTGGAGTGTTTGACACTGCTGAAACCCCTCTTGTCCTTAACCTCTTCTCTATAAATTTTGATGATACAGTTCTCTCTTGGTTTACCCACTATGGCTAACCATACCTTCCTTGCAGCATCTTATGTATGTTCACTATGACTATCCTTCAAAGATCTGGCCCTTTCCTCTGTACTAACTCTTTTAATGATATCATCTATTCCATGGGCTTTATTATCTTCTCTTTGCAGACTATCCTATGATCTATTTATCTAACCCTTATTTATCTTGATTTCTAGTCTCACATTATCAAATCCCTACTGAATATTTCTTTTTTTAATCATAAAAGTATTTTATTATTTTCTAGTTACATGTAGAGATAGTTTTCAACATTTATTCTTATAAGATTTCTAGTTTCAAATTTCCCCCCTCCCTTGCCCCTCCACAAGACAGCAAGCAATCTGATATAGGTTTTATATATATATATATATACACACACACACACACACACACACACACACATATATACATATATATGTATATATATACACACAATCACATTAAACATGATTCTGCATTAGTCTTGCTGTGAAAGAAGAATCAGAGCAAAAGGGAAAAACCTCAAAAAAGAAAAAAGTAGAAATAATATGGATCAATCTACATCTATATTCCACAGCTCTTTTTTTCTGGATTTGGAGAGCATTTTCTATTGAGTCCTTTGGAACTATCTTGGAACATTGTATAGCTGAGAAAATTCAAGTCTATCACAGTTGATCAACACACAATGTTGATGATACTGTGCACAATGTTCTCCTGGTTCTGCTCATCTCACTAAGCATCAGTTCATATAAGTCCGTCCTGGTTTCTCTGAAATCTGCCTGCTAATTGTTCCTTACAGCACAATAGTATTCCATTACATGCAAATACCACAACTATTTCAGTCATTCCCTAATTGATGGGCATCCCCTCAATTTCCAATTCCTTGCCACCACAAAAAGAACAGCTATAAATATTTTTGTACACGTGGGTCATTTTCACTTTCTTATGACCTCTTTGGGAAAAAGACCCAATAGTGGTATTTCTGGGTCAAAGGGTATCAACAGCTTTATAGCCCTTTGGTCAAAGTTCCAAATTGCTCTCCAGAATGGTTGGATGAGTTCACAGCTCCAACAACAACGCATTAGTGTTCCAATTTTTCCACAGCTTCTCCAACATTTATTATTTTCCTTTTTGTCACATTAGCCAATCTGATAGGCATCAGGTGGTACCTCGGAGTTGTTTTAATTTTCATTTCTCTAATTAATAGTGATTTAGAGAATTTTTTAATATGGCAATAGATACCTTTGATTTCTTCATCAGAAAACTGCCTGTTCATATCCTTTGACCATTTCTCAATTGGAGAATGACTTGGGTTCTTATAAATTTGATTTAGTTTCCTATATATTTTAGAAATGAGGCCTTTATCAGAAGTACTGGCTATAAAAATTGTTTCCCAGCTTTCTGCCTCCCTTCTAATTTTGGATGTATTGCTTCTGTTTGTACAAAAATGTTTTAACTTAATGTAATCAAAATCATCCATTTTGTATTTCATAATATTCTCTATCTCTTCTTTGGTCATAAACTGTTCTCCTTTCCATAAATCTAAAAGGTAAACCATTCCTTCCTCTCCTAATTTACCTATGGTATCTATCACTTTTTATGTCTAAATCATGTACCCATTTTGACCTTATTTTAGTATAAGGTGAAAGACGTTGGTCTATGCCTAGTTTCTGCCATGCTATCTTCCAGTTTTCCCAGAAGTTTTTCTCAAATACTGAGTTCCTATCCCAGAAGCTGGAATCTTTGGTTTTATCAAACAGTATATTACGAAAGTCATTTACTACTGTGTCTCCTATGCGTAGCCTATTTCATTGATCCTCCACACTATTTCTTAGCCAGTCCCAAATAGTTTTGATGACTGCTGCTTTATAGTAAAGCTTCAGATTGAGTACAGCTAGCCCACCTTTCTGTGCATTTTTATTAGTTTCATTGATATTCTTGACCTGTTGTTCTTCCAGATGAATTTTGTTATTTTTCTAGCTCTATAAAATAATTTTAGGTAGTCTGATTGGCATGGCAGTGAATAAGTAAATTAATTTAAGTAGAATTGTCATTTTTTATTATATTAACTCTGCCTACCTATGAGCAATTGATATTTTTCTAATTATTTAGATCTGAGATGATTTGTGTGAAAAGTGTTTTGTAATTGTATTGATATAGTACCTGGGTTTTTCTTGGCAAGTAAACTCCCAAGTCTACCATTACTTTAAATGGAATCTCTCTTTCTATCTCTTGCTGCTGGACTTTTTTGGTCCTGTATAGAAATGCTGATGATTTATGTGGATTTATTTTATATCCTGCTACTTTGCTAAAGTTAATTCTTTCAAGTAGTTTTTTGGTTGATTCTCTACGTTTCTTTAAGTATACCATCATATCATCTGCAAAGTGATAGTTTTGTTTAATCCTTGCCTATTCCCCTGATCTTATTGAGAATGCCTCTAATTTATCCCCATTACACATAATATTTGCTGATGATTTTAGGTAGATAATGCTTTTTTTTTTTTAGTGAGGCAATTGGGGTTAAGTGACTTGCCTAGGGTCACACAGCTAGTAAGAGTTAAGTGCCTGAGGCCAGATTTGAACTCAGGTGCTCCTGACTCCAGGGCCAGTGCTCTATTCACTGTGCCATCTATCTGCCCCAATAATGCTTATTATTTTAAGGAAAGTTCCACCTATTCCTATGCTCTCTAGTATTTTTTTATTATGAATGAGTGCTGAATTTTTTGAAAAGCTTTCTGTGCATCTATTGAAACAATTATATGATTTTGATTAGTTTTATTATTGATGTGGTTGATTATGTTGATGGTTTTCCTAATGTTGAACCAGCCTGCATTCCTGGCATAAATCCTACCTGGTCACAGTGTATTATCCTGGTGATCACTTGCTATAATCTCATTGCTTATATCTTATTTAAGATTTTTGCATCAATATTCATTAGGGAAATTGGTCTTTAATTTTCTTTCTCTGTTTTGGCTCTGCCTGGTTTTTGTATCAACACCATATTTGTGTCATAAAATGAATTTGGTAGAACTCCTTCATTTATTTTCCCAAATAATGTGTATAGCATTGGAATTAATTGTTCTTTAAATGTTTGATACAATTCACTTGTAAACCCATCTGACCCTGTAGATTTTTTCATAGGGAGTTCATTGCTTGCTCAATTTCTTTTTCTAAAATGGGCTTATTTAAGTATTTTATTTCCTCTTCAGTCAACCTGGGCATTTTGTATTTTTTTTCAATCCAATTCATTTAGATTGTCAAATTTATTGACATAGGGGTGGCTAGGTGGCGCAGTGGATAAAGTACCGGCCCTGGAGTCAGGAGTACCTGAGTTCAAATCCGGCCTCAGACACTTAACACTTACTAGCTGTGTGACCCTGGGCAAGTCACTTAACCCCAATTGCCTCACTAAAAAAAAAAAAAATATTTGCATACAGTTGGGCAAAATAGTTCATAATTATTGCTTTAGTTTCTATTTCATTGGTGGTAAAATCATCTGTTTCATTTTTTATAGTGGTAATTTAGTTTTCTTCTTTCTTTCTTTTTTTTTCAGGGCAGTGAGGGTTAAGTGAGTTGCCCAGGGTCACACAACTAGTATCAAGTGTCTGAGTCTGGATTTGAACTCAGGTCCTCCTGAATCCTAAACCAGTGCTTTATCCACTGCGCCACCTAGCTGCCCCTTTCTTTTTTTAAATTAAATTAACCAAAGGTTTATCTATTTTATTCTTTTTTCCATAAAACCAGTTCTTAGTTTTATTGATTAATTCTATAGTTTTCTTGCTTTCAATTTTATTAATTTCTCCTTTGGTTTTCAGCCTACTAAATATTTCTAATTGGCTGTTCTGTAGACAATTTAAATTCAAAATGTCTAAAACTGAATGCATTATTGTTTCTCCCAAGCTCTCCCCTTTTCTCAATTTCCCTTTTACTGTTGAGGGCACCAAGTTCCTCCAAATCACCCCTACTCATGACCTAAATGTCATACTCACCTCTTTACTCCCACTTACTATTTATTTCTGGAAACTATAGTTTAGAAGGGCATTGACAAGCTGGAGAACATCCAGAGGCAGGCACACAGATTGGAGGAAGGCCTTGAGTCCATTTCCTTTAAGGATTAGTCCCTTTGGACTCTAAAATTCTGTAATTCTCCTCAATCCCCACTAAGTTCAGATGTTCATATGACAAATACATTAAAGATTTTCCAGTACTGAAACCTTATTGGAAACTGTTGTATGTCATTGTTTTCCAAACTTTTGAACACTATATAATTATCAGGTATAAATTTTAATGTTTTTATTTGGTTGCTTTTATTCCATTCTTTTCATTTTTTCAATACCATTTAGCTATATGGGCAATCATTGTTTTGTTACTATCTGTTTATATTTAATGTTCTGCATTCTATTGGGCAGTTGGATAAAATGTCTGCTTTTTTTAAGTGACAAAAAGTATTGGAATGTAAACTCAAATTTGATAGGCCAATGAAAACTATTTTTGGGACAAGCTGAGTAAAGGATAGGACTATTAGATGTTGATCATCCAACAGTGATGGTTAATTATGATAATTTTATGGCATGTTTAAAATAATTATTGAATCCAGAGTTATTGTGATTTTATCATCATTCAGTAGATATGCTCAAGGTATCTCTACTAAGTAGCAAGAGAAATCGCACTATGAATATACAGGATATTATAATGGCCAAAACATTCTTTCTTCTCATTAAGAAAAGTCTTAATTTGAGGTAGAAACACCATGGGCATAATGTCTTGTATGGGTCCTCTCCCCACCACCTGAAATCCATAATGTGTATAAATATTATAATTCATTAGTACATAGTTAACACAAAAATTATATCAGATAACAATAAAAAGGATAGTGGTTTTCCTTTCAAATCTCCGTCATATACTGGGAGCATGCCAAGGTTCATGGACACTGACATCATGATGAATAATTTTGTCCACAGTAATTCATGCAGCCATCAACGAGGTTGTACAAGGGTTATAATCAGTAGAAGAAATTGATGTGCCAATAGGATATCACATTTTCTCAAGTACTATGCACACATACACATATGATAAGCAATAATAACTAGTACATATATAACATGATAAGTTTTGCAAAGTGATTTACATGTTATTGCATTTTATCCTCACAACCACCCTGAGAAGTAGGTGTTACTATTTTGCCCATTTTACAGATAAGGAAACTAAGGAAGACAGAGGGTAGGTGACTTGCCCAGGATCACACAGCTAGTTTCTGAGGTAAGATTTGTACTTGGAGATTTTATATATGCATATATATATATATATATATAATATATATGTGTGTGTGTGTGTGTGTGTGTGTGTGTGTGTGTGTCTGTTTTGTCTTACTTTTAAAGTCAAGGAGGCCTTGCCACTGCACATACAATGAAGGAAACAGTTAAATTCAAAACAAGCTTATCTAATTAAAGTTGCCTGATGAGTTTTCAAAGAAGGATTTGTTTTTTACTTCTTTCTATTCAACTTATTACTGACCTTCACAACAGTCTTGCCATACTCTCAAATCAATCTTTGGTATCTCATTGCAGTTCATGTATCCCTGGGGGTATTCTGCTTTTAGGAAGACATCAGCCTGGACCTGCTGTATATTGTCACCATTTTCACAAAGTACACGTGCCAGTGAAGCCTGTTTCAGCTGAGTGACCTGTGCTGGCGTGAATACTCCAGGGTTTTCATACCAAAACCTAGTTGGCAAGCAAGAAAGACATAGTATCATGGATCAGCTGCCTGAGAATTAAACTGCATGTCAAACAGTGATAATGAGGCAAAGATAAGAGCAGGAAGAGAAAGCACCATATGGAAGGGATCACATTTGTTCTCCAATTAAATGTACTTTAATTGCCTTCAGTGTTTTATATTAAGTTCTTAAATTGCATATCCTTGAACGATTACTTTCTACCAGAAACTTTTTTAGAAATAGCTTACAAATGAAATTCCTTTAACAAAATGTATTTTTCAATCCAAAGAAAATCAGTAATTTGAAGGTCATGTATATTTCTCAAAGACTATTTTGGTAACTTTGCATAGCCTTAAAGATGTATGAAGCAATATTTAAAAGGGGAAAGTCCACTTTCCTCTACTGGAACATGAATATTTATTATCAATGAATAATTTAAATAAATGGACTCACTATTAAAGAACAAGTCATGACAAGGTATCTGTTTATTGGAAAAAAAATATCCCAGCATTGCTACAAACTAAAGTTCTACTAGAAACTTTTAGAGCTTGTCATTCTAATGTTAATGTGAGGATATCACTAATTTCTAAAATCTGAAGAGAACAAATATAAAATTCTTCCAATATGTTCTATAATTTATTTTGATTAAAGGAGTCTTTATCAGTTTCAGGAGCAGTCAACAACCCCTGAAGATAAAGACAGGTGTATAATTCAGACTGCCAATTATCAATTAAACATAGAGAGTATAAGCTTTTCATCACCCTGAAACCAATGGGGTAAATGATGTATAAAACTAGACAACAGACAACTGGAAGAAATGAGGAACTCCATAGGTCATAGGATATAGATGTTCTAGAAGCATGCTATCTTATGAAAAACTACTAAGAAAGTCATTTTCCAGCATGGTAAACAATAAATGGACCATGCAACCTATGCTGAGTCTCATGGGACCATGGATGGTTGACCCAAGGACTCAAAATTTATGAGAATGAGTATATTATACTTCTATTTAAAAAGAGATGAAAAGATCTGTGGGATCACTTATTCTGGTACTTGGAGCTGGTGTTTATTATGGTAAACCTCTGAAGATCCAAATGTGAGTATCAATTTATCTTCCTTGAACCCTTTTCAATATGTAATGAAAAAAAGAACAAAATCTCTTTCCATTCTTATTCATTAAACTCCTTGATGGAAGATATAAAAAATGTCGAAAGCAAAGAAATTTCCTCAGGAGAAGTCTTCCTATCATGGGATAATTTCCTTAAAAATGAATGTGAATGAATATTATTAATGGTCAGAAAAATTGTATCCAGCTTCATTTGATATAGAGTATGATTTTAGAATACAGAATTTTAAGGGACAGAAATCATACAAATCTAATTTTATAAGCTTCCTTTCAGATTGTTAGACTAACAAATTTTATGTGGAGGTGAGTTTTGGTTAGTAAAACAAAAAGGTATGCAAACATTTTTTTTCACCTGTCTCCATCTCTTAGTCGTTGAAACTGGGTAACAAAAAGGCACATCAGGGTTGGTCCTACTCTTGTACCAGGGATTAGGTCTTCTACCATTAAGGCAGGCCAAAGGTCAATATTGACTGGAGTACCATAGAGCCTAGAAAACATCAGCAACAGAGGTTATATAAGTATAAACATTTTTAAATGTCATCAAAATTGTGCCCCATAGCAATACAAAGATATGATCTCTAGATATCAGTAAATCAAGGGGATACTATGGCTAGCATTTAATAATAGCTAACATTTATATAGTGCAAAGTTCTTTATATGTGTGTGTACATATATGCAAATACACATACCCATAAAGGTAGATATAAATATAGTTAGAGATAAAGAGAAACATAGATATATAACATCTATAATATATAATCCTGTGAGGTTGGTACTCTTATACCTATTTTTACAGATGAGGAAACTGAAGCTATGTGAAATTAAGTAAGTTGCACAAAGTCATATAGCTGGTAATTGTCTTGTTTCATACAGGATTTGAATTTATGTCTTTCAGACTCTGAGTCCTACATTCTATCCATACATTACACCACCAACGCACTACAAAAAAGAGGAAATAATATTATATTTTCAGTTAATATTTTACAAGTATAATTCTATGTTACAAAGTCCCAGAGAGTCTCAGGGAGAACATGGCTTAAAAGACCAGAAATCTTACTTTGGGATCTTATTTCCCCACAAATACTTACCTTAAAACTCAAATTCATACAACTTTTACTTTCCAACCAAAGAGTAAGATAAGACTACTTATTCAAATATATTCACTAACCAATTTCCCTGCTTGAATGTCCCAGTACCATAATACTCTCAATTAGATAAAGGTGTGTTCTTGTAAAATCATTAAAACCTCCTTTGGGGAGTGTGTGGTTGTGACAACGGCTTTATATTTAATGTATAATAAATAAAGGATTTGACAAAAAAAGAAGAAATTTTAGCAACTACCTATGTGAACAGTGGATCAATAATATAACAGGAACAAGGAATACTACATAGGCAGCTTATGCTATACTGATGTCTATGAAATGCTAGGAGATTAAATAGGTTTTTATTAATCTTCTATGAAGTATTGTGGAGCATATAGACAAATATAAGACAGAAGGAAAAAACATGCATGAGTAACTGATACAATCAATCATATGTCCAGTAAAATACTCTTAATCTCCACCACACCCACCCCAGTTTTTATTGCTTTTTCCCTCATAAAAGTACCTAGAAGTTTCTTAATTCTGTATTCCCACAGTAGAACATAAGCTCTTTGAAGGCAGGGATGGTTATTTCTTTGTCTTTTTATTAACCCAAACCTATGAAGAGACCTTGTACTTTCTGTGGCAGTAGGGGAGTGCTGGTGATGGGGAAGATTTTTAATTGAATTGATTTGAAGATCTTGGTAATATGCTATTTCAGAATCAAATAAGTTAAAAGTCAAAGGGGGCTGCAGAGCCATCCAGTCTAACCCATATACCAAAGGATTAATTGTCCAGACTATACTTAAGCTTTCTGAGGAGGAAGAAATCACCATGTCTAGACGTTAGCCCTTCCACATCAGGGCAGCCTTAATTGTTAGAAAGTTTTTCTTAATGCCCAGCCAAAATAATATTTCTTTTCAACATCCAGTAATTGTTCCTGTTCCTCTGGGGCAAAAAAGAACCCATGTAATTGCTCCTCCACATAACAGCCCTTCATTTACTTGAAGACAGCTACCATGTCTCACTGAATCTTCTTTAATTAAAGTTAACCATGCTCAATTTATTCAACTAATATCATGGACTCCAGGCCTTGGTTGCCTTCTTATGAACCCTTTTCAACTTATCAATGTCCTGTCCTTCTTTCACCATTGTACCCAGAACCAAGTCCAAATTTCAAGAGCCCTCATGAGGGCAGAATAAAGTGGAACTATCATCTCCCTGTGAAGCAATTCATACTAAACACACATGATTTTATTTTAGCTCCTTTATCATACCGTTCGCCCATGTTGATCTTGTAGTTCATTAACTCTACCATAAGATGTTTATACAAATTCCATGCAATCTTTTTCCTTATCTTATATTTGTGAAGTTGATATTTTTGTACCCAAGGTCAAGATGATAGGTAGATAGGTGATAGATAGATGAGAGAGAGAGAGAGAGAGAGAGAGAGAGAGAGAGAGAGAGAGAATCTCAGTACTAAATTTCTTATTAAATTAACTCCAGTGCTAGCCTACTGTGAGAAAATAATGGAATTTTGGCAAATACTCAAAGGCTCACCTGAAGATTCATCTAAACTGATCTAATTAAGTGATAGTGATTGACTTTGCTGATTAGCTTACTTCAAGTTAATTAGATTGTAACCACACCTGGCTTGCCCTTAAGAAGGTATTGTTCTCAGAAGCTAAGGACTTTGAACTCAACTTGAGACCACCTTCAAGTCCAGTGAACCAATGGATTTGGATGACACCTACCAATCAACTTGAAGCAGTATAAGGACCGCCTATGCTCCAGACCTATAAAAAGCATCCACACTCAGTTTGAGGGAGTTCATGGTTGAAGCAGCCTCGTTGAAGAGGACTTGAGGAAGAACCAGAACAGGCTGCAACTCTATGCTACATAGGCCTTTTCTTAACTCCACCTGTTCTCTTTTTTCTAATACCTAGTTTGCTTTAATAAATGCTTAATGCCCAAATACTGGTGTTAAAGCTTCTAATTTAAGGCAACTACACATTATATTTTTTATACAACACATTTAGATTTTAAACATCACACTATCAAAATCATTTTGGACCCCTATTCACACCTACTATTATCTATAATTCACAGCTTTGTGTTATTTGAAAATGTAATAGGCACATTATATATACTTTTCTTTTAGGTGATTGATACAATGCCTATTCTTTTTAATAGGGAGTATTAGCTGTTATTCACACTGAAAAATTGAATGGGGAACCTCACAGCTTGAAAGAACTTGAGACAATTACAGCCCAACACATAAGAGGAATCTCCAGCTGCCTGCTGCCTACCTTTCCCCTGCTCCTCCACCAATGGTTATCTTCCATGGGTACAAAATATTTTTTTTATCTGTATAAAAATGTAAATTACTTTCTGACCCACTGTCATTTAGAATAGATAATTCTCATTTTTTTCTGCTCAGGCAGATCACATATTGGAGACAGGATCCTCCCTAGATTCGAGATTTGATGCACTGTTCTCTTTTTTAATTTTTCTATGGGATTTGCCTAGTAACTTGAAATTTAAAATATAGTTTTAAATAAAGTTTGGACTTGTTTGTAAAAAAAAGAACAACAACACAGTATAAATCCCTTAAAACTTCCTGCTACAATGACTGTTATTAACAAAATTCTCTTTATATCTGGCCATCTATTCCATTCTGAAGCGATCTGATGACATCATCTAATTTATTCTTCTCTACCTCCTCTGCAAGAATAATATGAAATACTTCACCAAAGCATGCATATTATCTAGATAAGGTATACCCATAAAATTTTTCTTGTCTATTAGTTAAGTATGTCACAAAAAGAAAAAAGAAATGAATCTTTTCTTGATGAAGTCATTCTAGAACATTTTCCTTTCTAGTTCTTCACCAAGTATCTTTTTAATGATCTACTTTAGAATTGTCTAAGGAATCAAAGTCAAGCTCATTGACTCATGTTTAATTGACTCTGTTCTATTTTCATTTTAGAAAACTAGGACACCATTAGTCTTTTTTCAATATAATGCTATTTTTGCCACAGTCAACCATCATACAAAGATCACTGATAATGGCTCAGCAATCCTATCTGCTATTTCTTTCTAGACTTGATGTAGTTTATTTGGTCAAGGTGATAAACTTATCAAAGACAGCTAGATTATCTCTTACTATCTTCTTTTCTAAAGAATCAATCCTATTAGTCATAGTCCTTTAAAGAGAAAAAGAAAGAAAGAAAACAGGAATTGAATGGCCATGGATTCTTTCTATTGTCAGTTATCATTATCACATTCACATCAATGAAAGGATCTATTTTTGAACATCCATTTTTCCCAATATAATTGAAACTCCAAATCAAACAAAACAACAATAAGTCCTCCTTTTTGTTTTCCTTAGCCTCTCTCATAAAATTCAGCTTTTGCATTCCTGACACTATATTTTTTATAGTAGAATTACCTTTCTTCCATTTTCTGTACATTTTTTAAGAAATCTAAATTGGTTGGTTAATTCCCTCTTTACCTACATCAATTTCTTCAGGAAAAAACTCACTTTTGCTCCTCATTGTAAAAAGTTTTCCTTTTCAATCTTAAAATTTCATTCTTAAATATTGCCCATCATTCCTATTATTACTTTCTTGAGGCATTTTAGTCCATAAAATCTTACCTAGCTTCCCTTTGAAACATTTGAAATTTGCTGTGTCAGATATGCTTTCCTTCATGTCTGAATGTCTTTCCTATGATGCCTGGAAGATTTATTTGATATTTAAATTCATAAGTTTTACCACCAATTGTTAAAATGGATTGTAAACATTTTCTCTCTCTTTTTTCTTCTTCTGATGATTATCTCTTCATTCTCATGCTGAGTGCTTTTGTTGTCTATACACCAAACTACTAGACAGTTTTTCTCTATTATTTACTGCATTGAGGTACCTTTTTTCTTGATTTGTCATGTTATTCTGTGAGATCTATGATTCTTTGGTTATCTCTGAAATTAGTATTCAAGGTCAGTTGCTTTGGGTTGTAAGGAGATCACATGTTCTTTTATTATTTTTTTTGAGGCAATTTGGTTTAAGTGACTTGCCCAGGGTCACACAGATAGTAAGTGTCAAGGGTCTGAAGCTGGTTGTGAACTCAGGTCCTCCTGAATCCAGGGCCGGTGCTCTATCCACTGCACCACCTAGCTGCCCCTCACATGTTCTTTGCATGTTGCTACCTGTTGTTCATATTTTGCCAAACTTCACTCCAAGATGTATAACTTTTACTACTATCAAAGAATAAGTTAATTTAATTTCTAAGAAATCATCTCTATGTTTTAAGCCAAAATGTAAACATAGACATTTTATTTCTTTCTTTTATGATCATGATGCACTTTGATATACCTTAATTCTGAGCAACCTTCCTCATTGTTTGTGGGAGTTTTGTTATTTCCCCTCTTGAGTATTTGGCAGGTTCAATTTTAACTAGCGTCTTCCTTGAAATCCCAAGATTCAACAAACCTTGGTTCCAGGTATGTGCAGAAAACCAAATTGAAAAAAAAAGACTTTCACTGTGAGAACACCAAATTTAACCTTAATAATTCAATAATATAATTGATTTCTTATTGTCACTAGTACTATAACCATTAATTTATAGTACTTTAGATAAAAGGAAAATCTATGCCTTAAAAAGGATCTTTATTCAAACAATTTGAATCTCAGTGTAAATAATGGTAATTTACACCAACTAGTGAGCAGGCCTTAGTAGGAAGCATCAACCAATCAAATGAACAAATATTTATTAAGGCCTAAAAGTAAAGAGGAAACAAGAAGCCTCTTGATGAAGGTGAAAGAGGAGAATGTAAAATCTGGCTTGAAGTTTAGCATCAAAAAACTAAGACCTTGGCAACTTGTTCCATCACTTCCTGACAAATAGAGGGAGAAGAAATGGAAGCATTTCAGATTTCATATTATTGGGCTCAAAGATCACTGCAGATGACAACTGCAGTCATGGAATTAAAAGACACTTACTCCTTTGAAGGAAAGCTATGACAAAACCTGAACAATGTACTAAAAAGCAGAGACATCACCTTGCTGACAAATGTCACTTTACTCAAAGCTATAATTTTTTCAGTAGCAATATATGGCAGTGAGAACTGAACTATGAGGAAAGCTGAGCACTGCAGAATCAACATTTTTGAATTGTGGTGCTGGAAAAGACTTTTGAAAGTCCCTCGGATAAAAAAGAGGTCAAATGCATCAATACTTAAGAAAATTATTTCAGGCTATTCACTGAAAGGTCAAATACTGAAGCTGAAGCTTAAATGCTTTGTACACATAGTGAAAAGACAGGACTCATAATAAAAGACCCTGATGTTGGGAAAGAATGAAGGCAAAAGGAAAAAGGGTCAGCAGAGGATGAGATAAATAGATACTGTCATAGAAGCAAAGTACATGAGCTTGGACAGACTTGGGGGATAGTGGAGGATAGAAGGTCCTACTATGCTATAGGTTATGGTGTCATGAGTAGTTGGACATGATGGATTTACTGGACAACAACAACAAGACTAAATAATAAGTACTTTGCCAGAGATTGAAATACAAATGGATTGTTACCTTCCAACTTACATTATAATGTAGTCAGGAGAAGAGGGTATTAATTATAGAGATAATAAATTACACAAATAAATAATCATTACAGATGAATAAAAGACAATATAATTTAAGGAAACAGCTATATAGATATTTACTTTGTCTTTAGTAGCATGTCCAGCACTACAGATAAAGCGGGGCACAAAAAAAAACCCTTTATTAAAAACTACCTGATTTTAAAAAATTCCTTTGTTCATCATCATTTTACCCTAGCTGCTAACCTCATCTTCTACCTTGAAGAAAGGCTAAAAATATACATGAATAAATAAGATCAAACAAGATCTTTGCACATTACAACTTGGTATTTTTGTTGCCATTTTGATGTACAAGTGGCTGAAAGAAATGATTTGTGGACCTTGAAATGAGCTATTTCATGCTGCAAAGACTACGATGTCTTTTATTCCTAATTCCATAATGACAGTCTGACTTAAATTCTACTTCACCAGGAAAGATCATAATAAGAGCTTTCATTCAGCTGGATCCCATCAAGAGACATGAGGTCAAGAGGTTGTGCTTGAAATGTTTTCAGGGCCACACAATCAAGTCCAATGCATAAAGTGAAAGACAGATAATTCAAATATTTTATAATTTTGATGAAATAAATAAAACCCTTTTCCACAAACAATAATGAAGATTATACTGTGTTAAAGTATTTATTCTGAAATGCCTTCTGAGGCATTTTGAATTTTCAGACAGATCATAATTATTTAGTGTTTTTTAAAAACAAAAATGTACATGCAAAAATGTCCTTGAAAGATATGAAACACCCTCTGTGGTATTGTATAAAAAAATGTGTGGTAGTGTGTGTTTTTTTTGTTTTTGTTTTTCTTTTCTTTGTCTCAACATGAGATGACTTCTTCTTGGTACAAGAAAATGGTGTGGACATCAGAGAATTTTAAATCATCAAAGCATCACTGGAATGACCTGCTTATTGGAAATAAGCCATACATCCTCATAATTTATGTAAATGTATGAAAAAATGCTATTTTGCCTCAGGTGAAATATTCAACAATAGCTTCTACTACAGGCAGAGAGAATGTCATTATTCTATTTTTTTTTCTTGAAAGGTTTTAAAGCCACTATATTTCCCTTTAAAAACCCTGGTTAAACTTTTATGCAGTGTTAATAGCTGTAAAGTTCAATCTTTAAAAAGCATTAGTTCTACAACTTGCTTAAATTGTACAGAAAATTAAATAAGTAGGAGAGATGAGTCCAATTATAGTATTCTCTTTTACTAGATAATATTATTACATTTTCCTACATATTAGGAATGGGAAAACCTTTTTTCCTCCTCTTTTAGTTGACTAAAAATTTAGATTATAAGCCATGTAAGGAAGAAATGATGTATTTCAATTTTCTTTTCTGAGGAGAGAAAAAAAGAAAGGATTTTACTCATATACTAAAACTGGTGGAGGTGGGGAACTATTTAACAATTATATTAAATTCAAAATAGAGTTACATTTGCCAGAACTTCCATTACAATGTAAGCCCCTTATGAGTAGGAATTTGTTTGATTCTTTGTATTAGTATCCCCAACATCTAGAAGAACACCTGGCATGCCTACATGGGTAGGCATTTAGTAAATACTTGGTTTTTTGTTTCTCTATTTAAATACAGTGCAGGTAAAAAACTGGAAAAAATGAAGAGAGGAGAGAAAATTTGATGAAAAAAAATAATCAAAGGGAAAGTTGCAGAAAAAAGGGGGAAATGAGCCCCGCACATATACACATACCTACACATATACAGTCTTAGAGAGAAAAATAGTAGCAGAGAAAGACAGGTGTTGCATGTTGTCTCCATGCAACTTCATGTAAGACTACAAACTGCTTGAGATCAGGAGCTGGTTTTTGCCTTTCTTTGTAACCGTAGAGCTTAAGCAGATATTCATAAATGAAAGTTGACTGACTGACTGACTGATTGACTGACTGATTCTTGTGAGGTTTCAGTTTATAAGTTTTAAGGCCCTTATGAAATTTTAAAAATTGGGGATTTAAATGAAGCTTTCATCTCTAAGTTATGGGATCCAGATTAAAAATGTTCCACCTTCTAAGTAACTGGTTCA
The DNA here is from genome assembly GCF_019393635.1 of Dromiciops gliroides. Lineage (NCBI taxonomy): Eukaryota > Metazoa > Chordata > Mammalia > Microbiotheria > Microbiotheriidae > Dromiciops > Dromiciops gliroides. The sequence goes on from NC_057861.1 coordinate 259,323,892, forward strand.
TAAGGCAGTATGACAGCTGAGGCTACTTCAAAATGTCCCAATGTGATGATAGCCCTTTCTGCTATCGAAAATCTAGTTTTCCAGATGTCTAGAGCTTTAACCACCCCTGACATGTAGTATATAAAGACATCACTAGGGCCTAAATTAAGTGTTGAGGAAGGAGGAATAAGTCTTTTCCACCTGGGTTGAAAAAGACCTGAAAATATTTTACCTGTTTATCCTTCATTTGATTTATGTTTTTTAAAATGTGCCTGTGTGGCGTGGCTAGGTGGCACAGTGGATAAAGCACCAGCCCTGGATTCAGGAGGACCTGAGTTCAAATCTAGCCTCAGACACTTGACACTTACTAGCTGTGTGACCCTGGGAAAGTCACTTAACCCCAATTGCCTCACCAAAAAAAAAAATGTGCCTGTGAACATGTTATTCCATTTTTCTTTCTCCAAGAGAAAAGCTCTGTTTGGCTTTTCTAATTTCAACCATCAAGGTACATTAGTAGCAACCAAGCGTTACCCTAGGGAAAAATGCTCACCAGGGGAATATTTTCTTTAGAAACCTAGCTCACCATTCACTGGAGAGTTATTGCCTTTTATTATGTTTGTCCTAAGTGTGCCAAGAACCCAAAGCCCATACATTTCTTAATATCCCTTCCTCTCTTAATCCACGTAGACTTCTCCTTATGCAAAACTCTCCATTCCTGTGCCATGTTTTATACACCTTCTACTTTCCCATTTGGGAAATTGTCTGACAAACTAAGGTAGAGCTCATATTATTTTGTAAGATCTTGGCTGGCATTTTCATAGGTATTCAGAGTCACAGAATATCAGTTGGATAGCACCTCAGTGACCATATAGTATAACCCATACTTGAAAGAGAATGACCTTTACATCATATATCCAAGTGGTCATCGAACCCTTACTTGAAGGTATCCAATTAGGGGGAACCACTGACCTTCCAAGGCAACACCATTATTCACTTTTATACAGCTTTGTTAAAGAGGTTTTTTTTTTCTTTTTACATAAAGCCTAGGTCTGCTTCCCATTAACTTCTCTCCATTGAAACTAGAAGGATTCCGGGGCAGCTAGGTGGCGCAGTGGATAGAGCACTGGCCCTGGATTCAGAAGGACTTGAGTTCAAATCCGGCCTCAGACCCTTGACACTTACTAGCTGTGTAACCCTGGGCAAGTCACTTAACCCCAATTGCCTCACCAAACCCCCCCCCAAAAAAAAAGAAACTAGAAGGATTCCATAGACACAGACTATAACTCCTACACATTATAGTATAATACTCAGTTGTTATGAGTTGTCATGTCCATCATATGGTGGCCAACCTCCTTATAATAAGTCATTCCACACAGTGCTGGGGTATTCTGTTCTAGGAAAATATATACTCCATCTCTAAGATGATATTCAAATTATTTGCAGATAAAAAGAACTTGCAGATACTAAGACCTGGTATAGTCTTAGGGGGAAAAAAACAACAACAACAAGATAAGCTACACCAAGTTGAAGCATGAAAAGGGGAGATGCCAGTTGAGGCTGTAACTTCCAGGTCACCTAACCAGCAAGATAGCAGACTTGATATTTTCTACAGTTCTCACTAACTCTCAAAAACTGCACAAATGTGAAATTACACACTAGAGTAATTACAGCTATCTCCATAGGCTCAGAAACTAAGAAGCTTAATAAGACAACAATTGCCTTACAGATTAACAGTGAACACTGATGCTAACAGGCATAAGCAACCTCCATCTCCCAAGCCTCCCTGCTGGCAGCAAGATCCACTATCAGCAGGAAAGGATTATACTCTGGGATACATACACCCAGAACTTTTCCTGCTGCTTATTCAGTTTCTACATGTATAGTGTACCTCTGACCTCACTCCATCATTCTGTGGTAACAAATAGTGGACCTCAGTTCTGGTTGGCTACGTGCAGAGGAGCAGGAAACATAAGACAGTAGGACCATGCTTTGCTCAGACAGACTGAGCAAGAAAAAAAATGCTAAAGAACTGAAGGAACTGAGACATGGTACCAGTTATCAGCTTATGGAGCAGTACCAAGCCCAAAGGAAAGTGATTAGCATCCAGTTTGGGCCAGGCCTGGTTTCCAAACGTTACTTGGGGGCAGGGACTGGGGATGATGAAAAGCGAATTCCCAAATGTGAAAGAAGGCTGAGAATTTTGTGGTCTAACCACCAAGGGTATATTAAACATCAGAGGGATAAGAGTCAAAAAGTGAGCAAAAGGAGAATATAAGGGAAAAAGACTAAAACCCCCAAGGAAATGAGGAGAAAGAAAACTCTGCTAAAAACCTGAAGGATAAGCAAAGGGAATATAAAATAACCAAGACATCTAAACGGCTCCAAATATTTGTAAATAAATATTGAAAGAAAAAAGGAACCTAAACATTAACAAAAGAGCACTGAAGAGTGGCAGAATGAAAAGAAGTTAAAATAAAACAAATGGCAGATTATTTTTTCTACACAGCAAATATAATTAGCAGAAAAGAGAACTTAAATCTGTGGTCCTAAATCTATCCAGAGAAAAAAAAGGGAGAACAATTGATTGGGAATACAAATATACATAAGTATTCTCAAGTGAAGAACAATGTGGTAGAAGAACAAAAGCCAAAACCATTAAAAGAACACATGATCTCTATATTGTCACCTTATTTATTTAATGTATATGCAGAATACATCTTGTGAAATGCTGGATTGGATGAATCAAAAGCCAAAATTAAGCTTTCGAGAATAAATATCAAAAATTTCAGATATACAGGTCACACCATTCTAATGGCAGAAAGTGAAGAGGAATTAAGAAGTTTCTTGATGAAGGTAAAAGAGGAGAATATAAAAGTTGGCTTGAAGCTTAACATAAAAAATAAGATCTTGGCAGCAGGCCCCATTACTTCACAGCAAACAGAAAAAGAAGAAATGGAAACAATGTCAGATTTTATATTCTTGGGCTCAAAGATTGCTGCAGACAGTGACAGTGGCCATGAAATTAAAAGACACTTGTTCCTTAGAAGGAAAGCTATGACAAATCTAGGTAGCATACTAAAAAAATGCAGAGAAATCACCTTGCTCGCAAAGGTCACTTTACTCAAAGCTATGGGTTGTTTTTTTTTAATTTATTTTTTTTATTTTTTTAGTGAGACAATTGGGGTTAAGTGACTTGCCCAGGGTCACACAGCTAGTAAGTGTTCAGTGTCTGAGGCCCGATTTGAACTCAGGTACTCCTGACTCCAGGGCCGGTGCTTTATCCACTGCGCCCCCTAGTCGCCCCTATGGTTTTTCCAGTAGCAATGAAAATGGCAGTGAGAACCGAACTATAAGGAAAACTGAGCACTACAGAATCAACGCTTTTAAATTGTGGTGCTAGAGAAGACTTTTGAGAGTACCTTTTGAGAATACAGCAAGGAGATTAAGCCAGTTAGTAGTTAAATAAATTAATTCAGACTATTCACTGAAAGGTTGAATAATGAAACTTAAACATTTTGGCCACATAATGAATAGATAGGACTCTTTGGAAAAGACCCTGATGTTGAGAAAGATTAAAGCCAAAAGGAAAAGGGATGGTAGAGAATGAGATGGACAGATAGTGTCATTGAGACAACAAACATGAACTTGGACAGATTTTGAGAAATAATGGAGGATAGAAGGGCCTGCTGTGCTATGGTCCATGGTATCACAAAGAGTCAGACATGACTGAATGACTGAACAACAACAATATATTGATCACAAAGACAGAGGCAACTTAAGAATCTTAAATCTCTCAGAGGAGCATGACATGGGGGGGGGAAAACTGAATACCATAATATAAGAATTAATACAAGAAAACTGCCAGGAATTTTGAATACAGAAAACAAATCATAAGTCAAAAGGATCCTTAGATTGCCCAAGAAACAACACACACACACACAAACTACAAAAACAAAACCTCTATGCTGCTGTGCTTCTAGTCTGAGTGAATTAGGGAGACAGAATCTAATTTTTTAAAGCAACCAGATAACAACAATAAGAAACTAAAGTACACAAGGAGACAATGGTAAAAGCAGAACTTAAATAGAAGTGGTGATGTAGGAAAGGGCCTGAAACACCATGGATAAACCCCACAATCTTCCACCTAATACTGAATTAATGCATTTTGCTGGACTAAACGGCAGATTTGAAGGGTGCATAAAGGGGGAGAGGGTAGATAGAAAGTAGAGAGGAGGGTGTAATGTACCCTATTCAAGTCAATCATGAACAATGAAGGTAAAATAACTTTTATGGTCTCAGCTATAAGGGCTACAAGAGAATGGCTGAAGGAGAAAATGAAATGAGGAAAGGGGAAAGTGTCATTGCAGTGGTGGAGAAGGTTCCACTGCAAAACACTCCCAAAAGAGGATAAATAAATGCTGCCATGCAAGATAAGGACCTTAAAATATGTACCATCTAATTTTGATCACATTGATTTTTATTTAATTGCACAAACAAAACTAATTGAGCTAAGATTAGAAGGAAAGCAGAAAAATGGGGGGAAAATTTTTACAGCAAGTTTCTGATAAAGGCCTCCTTTATCACTTATGTAGGAAACTGAGTCAAATTAATGAAAATTTAAGTCATTCCCCAACTGACCAAAAGATATGAACAGTAAGTTTTCAGAAGAATTCAGAGCTATCTATAGTCACATGACAGATTACTATAAATCCCTAATGGTTAGAGAAATGCAAATTAAAAATGAAACTCTGAGCTACAACCTCACACCTAAGAGATTGGCTAATATGACAGAAAAGGAAACTGACACATGTTAGAGGAAGTGTGGAAAAATTAGGACACTAGTGCCCTGCTAATGGAATTGTGAACTGGATCAACAATACTGAGAGTAATGTGGAACTATGCACAAAGGCTATAAAAGTCTATATTCCCCTTTTTCCAGAAATACCACTACTAGGTTTGTATCCCCATGAGATCAAAGAAAAAGGAAAAGAATCTATTTGTACAAAAATATTTAGAGCAGGTTTTTGTGGTGGCAAGGAATTAGATATTGAGGCGATGTCCATCAATTGGGGAATAGATGAATAAGTTGTGGTATATTATTGTGATTGAATGCTACTATGCTATATAAAAAAATGATAAGCGTACCGATGAATTCTGATAGTATGTTGATGTATAGTTGTTGGTTTTGTTTTGTTTTGACCTTATTTTTCCTGCTTTTTTTTTTTTTTACAAAATGTTTTCCACAATTTCCATGTGTAATCAATATTACATTCCTTACTTTCTTAATGGGTGGGGGAGAGGTGAGAGAGATAATTCAGAACTGAATTAAAAAAAAAAATGAATGCTAAAATAAATAAATAAATAATTTAAAAATGTGTATAATACACAGGGATTTGTGGTAATGGTGACCACTTCATCTGAGAAAGTATTACCCATGGATAACTTTCTGCTTCAGTAAAATGGAAATCAAAACTCCTGGAGACAACCAGGCTCTATAAGGGGAGAAGGGAATTGGATAGTATAATCAGGAACAATGAACTTTGTACCATGGAACAATGTTTCTATACTAACTATTTCAAATGAAAATTCATACCTCTAAGGGTAGGGTGCAACAGAAAAAGAAACGAGAGGCAAGATCTACAAGACAATAAGAAAGACATTATTCAGAAGAGGGAAATAAAACTTAGTCAAACTTGAGACAGCTAGATGGTGCAGTGAATAGTGCAGGAATCAGGAAGATCATAGTCCAAATCTGACCTCAGATACTTACTAGCTATGTGACCTTCAGCAAGTCACTTAACCTCTGTTTACCTCAATTCCTCAACAATAAAATGGGGATAATAATAGTACTTACCTCCCTAGGTTTTTGTGAGAATCAAATGAAATATTTGTAAAGTGCCAAGCCCACTTCCATATATATATATATATGTGTGTGTGTGTGTGTATGTGTATATATATATATGTGTGTGTGTGTATATATGTATGTATGTCTATATGTATATATACATATATGTATATATGTATAGGTATGTGTGTGTATATGTATGTATATATATGTGTGTGTATGTATATATGTATATATAGTAGGTACTATGTAAATACTAGCTATAATAATAACCTTTATTTTAAATATTATTATTACTTTAGAAACTTTCATTTCATAAGGAGCCCAAAGAGGTTAAAGAAAAAATAAATAAGTTTAAACACCATCAATCTAATTTAAAAAAATGGAATAGATTAAAAGGCAAAAGAAGCTAATGAAGAGAACAGGGTTAAGGAATAATTATAGAGATAGATGTTAAAAAATGAAAAGACAAGGACATTTTGATGTAGGATATGGGTTAGAAAGCTCACATTTTTGACCCATATATTTCTACTAACATATAGATCCAAATTGAATTTTTTTGGATTTGATTTTAAAATTCCATTATTTAGAATATGGAAACACAATATTTCAATCAAAGCAATAACCCAAGCTTTGTTATTATTTTCAGCAAATGTCCTTTAAACAATCCCACTATGGAGTTTTCATATAGAATTGTTCTCTTTTCATTCTCATCAATAGCAGGAAAGACATCATTGTGTAAACCATATTAACAACAACATTATACAAAAAGTTTATGTTATGACTATTGAGCCCAACACTGAGGTGAGCACATATAAGATGAAATGAAGTTAGGGCCATATTTCTATAGTCTTTAAATCCTTATACAGAAATACAAGCCATGATTTTGGAGGCAGGATTAATCAATCACAGGGGAGGGGAAAAAGAATAATATTTGGGAAAAGAAGCTGAAAATTCAAAAAATATATACTCTTTTGCCCATTCTGGCATCCTTTTTATAAGCTAATGCATAAAATAGTGCCTCATATACTGAGTGCTTTACAATTTTGTCTTATTCCATAAATTAAAAATGAAAGAATTCAAAAATATTTATATAGCTATATATGCTTGCTGTATCCATTTCTATTTTTTGAACTTTTACCACTGACTTCTGCTATCATTATCAATAGATACTACTCTCTTACCTGTAATCTCTTAATTGTCAAATCTGATGGCCCATTTTCAGTCCTTATTATTCTCAATATATCTGCTGCCTTTGAAAATATAAGCAATAGTTTCAAGGCTCTGTGCTAGGCCCCCAACTCTTCTCTCCATATAATCTAACTCAGTGAACTGAACTTTTTCTAGCAAACTAATTCTATTCTCTCTGCCACTGACTTCAGAACTATATATGTAGTTCCAGGCTTTCCCCTGAGTTTGGGCCCCATCTACCTCCTGGGCATTTCAAACTAGATACCTCAAAGATATCTCAAACTCATTGTACTCCAAACATCACTTTCAAACCCATGTCCGTTGAAGATATCACCCAACATCTAGTTCCCATGGCTCAAAATCTCAGCATTATCCTGCACTTTGTATTCTCCCCTACCCCATATATCCAACCATTTGCCAAATCTTACCATTTCTAGCTTTAATATCTTGTATCTGATTCTTTCTACTCACATAGATACTACCACAATACAGGTCCTCCATCACCTCTTGCGTAAATTATTGCAACAGCATCCAAATTGTTTTCCTGTTTCAAGTCTCTCCTCAATTTGGTTCCCACTGCTGCCAAAGTGATTTTCTTTAGACTAAGATGTGAACATATCACTTTTAAATCAATAAACTCGAGTGATTCCTTTCCCTCTGGGATAAAAAAAATTAAAAATAATAAAAAATAAAAACTTCTTTGTTTAGCTTTTAAAGCTCTTTACAACCTAGTCACTGCTTACTTTTCAGATTCTTTGTGCACTGCTCTTCTTCCCTTACTCTGTAAGCTAGCCAGATTTCTATCCCTCATACACACTGTTCCCTCTCTATCTTCTTCTTTTAATTGTTTGGAATAAACTCCCTCTTCATCTCTGCCTCAAAGCATTCCTCTCTCCTTTCAAAACACATGTTGAGCACCACCATCTCCATGAAACCTTTCTTGATTCCCCTCTCCCAAGTGCCACCGTTTTCCCTGCCATACTGTAAACCATTTTGCTCTTATTTAACTTTATTCTTTTCCCATTAATGACTTATGAATGTCTTTATTATCTCCTTAGATTGCATGATTCTTGTGAATTTTGATTGTTTTATTCATTGTAATTTTATTTTCAGAACGTAGAATGGCATATGAGCTACATCTTTTAAGAGAAGGTAAAAATACATGAAATCACATCAGTTTAAAAGAGAAAACTGCACCACCAATGACATCATGGAGTTCTATGGCTTTTTCTTTGGTAGATAAACCCTTTTATTATTCAGTAACATCCCTGGGATGACAAGGCATTGGATATTCATAATTCACTCTCTCTCAGGGTTCTATAGTAAAGTTACATTGGAAAGTTAAAAAGCACCATCTCATAGAGCATATTTGCTTTCTAACCATAGGGTGGCAAAAAGTTCATTTATATTTTTCATATTCTTCTTCAATTACTTAAGAACATCAATTTTTAAGAAAGAGAAATAAAAATTTAATCCTGGACTTAATACGGTTTTTTAAAAATCTTTTAAGAATAATTTTTATTTTAAAAAAAAGTAAACTCACAAATAAGAAGACTGAGAAATTGTAGGCAAAATATGTAAGAACACAAAGGGTATGGAGGAGGTGAACATGAAGTTCTTCAAAAAATCCTAGAGTCCTAAAACCTGGAAGCATAGCAAAGGTTGTGAATTATTTTAGTAGAAATAAAAGCAGCAGTATTTTACACAGCTGGTAGTACACTTGAGATGCTAATTACATCAAGAGGTGGTAAAGGGTGAAGATATAAATAGATCCAAGGAGAGTTTAACTGAATTCTTGCATAATAGATACATAATTTATTAGTGAGGGAAATTAGGTACATTCAGAGGTATGCCAATCCTTTTGAAATTGACATGATAGAGAACAACTGAACCCTTCTTTATGTCATGATGCCCAAGTCAGAGTCAAAAATGTCCTACCAGATAGATGAATCCAGGAGCTAGGTCAAATCCAGTAAGACAATTATTATGCTATGTTAAATTAATCAGTATTGATGGATCCTGAAGTAGTAGGACGTTTTACATCATATTTTATATTTAGAACTCACTGTTTCATTATTTTGAGAGATGGCATCAATCTTAAAGCAAGAGTTTTATCAAACTAATTTTGTATTTACACTAAGTAGATCATAATCACTTCACAAAGAAGTTGGGATATACAAGTTTAGATCTCACTTATTTTCACTGTAGAGCCCATCAAATCATAAAGAAAAATCTTGCTTGCTGAAATAAATAAAGCCCCAAACAAAGAACTTTCTTGAGACTGAGAACAGTTATTACAGATACCTATCATTTTCTTTACAGATGAATTTATGAATTTAATGTGTCATCAGACACTCATTGAATTTCATTGTGGTGTGTACATTTAATACAAACACTAAATCTAATTATTTAATGTAAACTTTATTATTAATGATCATTTGCTTCTGTATTTAGTTTCCCTTGAAAAATAAATGAAGACTTCATAACATAGCTATTTTACAACCCTCTCATACGCCATATAAATATGCCATTTCTCATATTGAGATTTTGATAAGTTTCATGCCATTATCTATTATTTGTGGTACTCTTTGGGTCACAAGTGGTAGTTCTGAAGTGTCATCAAAGGGAAGCTTCTCTTATGTCTGACTGCCCAAGTGCCTAATAAAACCTAGACTTCTAAGACTTCTTTTTTTTTCCTGCTGAATTGCTTGAATGCCATGGATACCCAAAAAAGAACTAATGGAAATAAAAAATCTTTAAAAAGGTGTTATATTTTATTTTTAACTTAATGCTTAAATCATCTGAAATGCATAGAAAATAGGTGCATTTGTTGTGATTTGCTGAACTATAAACTCATGATAATTTTCTAAAAATGTGAACCAATCATTTCTATCCCTAATAATTTCTGTTCTAATTTAATGTAGTATATGAAATTATGACTTCAGCCAAGGAGAAAATTATAACACTTGTAAATAAGAAGCACTAAAACAATTGGTTGAGAAAGTAGACCAAAGTAGTCATACTAACTATTTGGCATCATTTTGAAAAAGATAAGCTTTTTGGAAAAAATCATTTTTTTCAGAGGAAATAAAGACTGAACTCAGTCAAGCCAATAGCCAATATATTAAATAAAGCCATACTAAGTTTATTTTATAAAATGAAGTCTCTGTATATTTTCAAAAGAAGAAAAAGTTCAAAAGTACTAAAAAGACATTACAAAATCCCCAGGAAACATGAAGGAATTTTGCTGGAAGAAACTGAGGCCTAGGAAGGTTGTTTAATCTGCTGTCAAATAACCAGTGAGGCAAAGAGCATAAGACTAGTGTGAAGATCTTTACTTCTTAGTGCATTGCTGTTCTATTATTCTCCATCATCTTAATACTGTCAGTAGATCAAGAAATAAAAATGCATTAAGAACATGAACTGTGCCAGGCCCTGTGCTAGAAAAAGAATAGCAAGCTATAGTGGACACTATTATTACCTTAATAATTGTATGTAGCATTTTATTATACATGTCTTTTATGTTTATGTGCACATATTATTTATGAACAACTTATCAACAAAGAACTTAAATTCTCTAGAATTTAGTTTTCTCATCTTTTTTTTTTTTTTTTTTTTTTTAGTGAGGCAATTGGGGTTAAGTGACTTGCCCAGGGTCACACAGCTAGTAAGTGTTAAGTGTCTAAGGCCGGATTTGAACTCAGGTACTCCTGACTCCAGGGCCGGTGCTCTATCCACTGCGCCACCTAGCCGCCCCTAGTTTTCTCATCTTTAACACAAGGCCTTTGAAGTAGATAATCTCAAAGGTCCTTTACAGCTCGAAATCCTGTGATTCATATGGGCAAATTAAAGAGAAAGACACAGAACTTCTGGTTCCAAGGCAGCAAAATAAGGAAGGAATGCACTGAAGACTTACAAGTTTCCTTTCCAAACAACTAGAAAACCACCTCTGAAATATTGCAGGAATAGGCAAACAGCCTACCAGCCCAGCAGTAAGGGTCTGTCTTACCTGGATAGGAGGGAAATAAGGTCCAAGGGAAGCAGGGGGCAGCAGCAGCAGCAGTTACCCTCACAGCAGGGGAACTGCAGCAAGATATTAAGCCTGAGGCAACCCCCTAGGCAAATGAGCAGTCTGAAATCTAGAGCAAGGTCCCACCCCAAGACTTCACCCCCCCAACACAAGCTACCAGGGAGGACTTGACTTACTGCTGACCAGTAGTGAAGTCCTGCACCCAGACTGACCAACAGAGAGATCCTGCCTCTCTGTTTCCATAACAACCCATCAGCAAAGGCCCCAAAACCTTCAGAAACTTTGCAACAAAATTACTTTTCCTGGTCCTACTCAAATGAGACCCTGTTGCCAAAGAAACTGAGCTGCAGAGCCCCACCTCTTGGGCAGATTTGCAACAAAATTGCTCCTCCAGGCCCTACTAACAGAAAGGGAAGCCCATCCTACAGAGAAAACAAGCAGACAAACCTTGAAGCCCAGTGAAAGCAACCAGTAAGATCCAGAGTTTCAACACAAAAACTTGGGACAGTGTAGGATTATAGCCATACTCTCACACAAAAATACCAAGTCATTTTTTTTAAAAAAATGAGCAAAAAGGGGGCAGCTAGGTGGCGCAGTGGATAAAGCACAGGCCCTGGGTTCAGGAGTACCTGAGTTCAAATCTGACCTCAGGCACTTGACACTTACTAGCTGTGTGACCCTGGGCAAGTCACTTAACCCCCATTGCCCCGCAAAAAAAAAAAAATGAGCAAAAAACAAACAAACAAAAAAAGCTTGACTATAGAAATTTACTATGGTGATAGGGATGATCAAGATATAAACTTAGAGGAGGACAATAGTACCAAAATGGCTACAGGTGAAGCTTCAAAAAAAAAAAAAATGTAATTTTGTCTCAAGCTGAAAAAGAGTTCCTGGAAGATCTTAAAAAGGAATTTAAAAAGCAAATTAGAGAGGGTACCTAGGTAGTGCAGTGTATAAAGCACTGGTCCTGGATTCAGGAGGACCTGAGTTCAAATATGGCCTCAGACACTTGACACTTACTGGCTGTGTGACCCTGGGCAAATCACTTAACCCCAATTACCTCACCAAAAAAAAATAATAATAATAGAATTACCCAATGGAAAAGGAAGTACAAAAGGTCAGTGAAAAAAATGATTACTTAAAATTTAGAATTGAAGAAATGGAAACCAATGACTCTATGAGACATCAAGATAGACTGTGGGGACCAATTTTTAATTGGGGAGTGTTAGCCAAGCGGCTCGCCGCAATATTTGGACAAGGAAGGAGACTGGCAGCCTCCCTCAAAACAGAACAGTATTTATTTTAACAAAAATGAACTTAAAAAAACAAACACAAAAAGGATCAGTAGGATCAAGGGAAAGGAAATAAAATGGGGAAAGGGAAATTATACAACCTGAAAAATACCACCGCCCAGGAATCAGCTGAGAATACACAGCAGAGCTCCTGTCACCTTCCAGCTTCCAGCTAGAATGGTGACTTCTCCCCGTTCCCAGAAACCCCACACAGCCCCCAACCAATTGTCTGACTACTCTGACAGTCACGTGACTGCCCTCACTAGGCTTCAATCAATATAATTTTGCCAGTCCCATTTAGGCATCTGAGAGTGGTGATGACCTGAGGTGTCAGCACCGTGGCAGTGGCTACAACTGGGGGGGGGGGGGCACCATGTGGTTTGAGGAGCCGCAGGCCAGTGCACACCAAGGCATAAAAACCTCAAATAACAATTAATTCTTTACAATACTAAAACAAAATCAAAAGAAGAAAATGTGAAATTTCTCACTGGAAAAAAAAAAGTGACCTAGAATAGAGATCAAGGAGAGAAATAATGTAGGAATTATTGGACTACTGAAATCCATGATAAAAAAAAGCCTGGGCCAGCTAGGTGGCACAATGGATAAAACACCAGCCCTGGATTCAGGAGTACCTGAGTTCAAATTCGGCCTCAGACACTTGACACTTACTAGCTGTGTGACCCTGGGCTAGTCACTTAACCTCCATTTCCCTGGGGGGGGGGGGGAAGCCTGGACAATATCTTTCAAGAAATTATCAAGGAAAACTGCCCTGATATATTAGAACCAGAGGTCAAAATAGAAATTAAAAGAATCCACCCATCACCACCTGAATGAGATTCCAAAATGAAAACTTCCAGGAACAACCTAACCACATTTCAGACCTCACAGATCAAGGAGAACATATTGCAAGCAGCCAAAAAACAAAAACAAAACAATACAAAACCCCCCAAAAAATAACAACAACAATTCTACTATCATAGAGCTACAATCATAGAGCTACAATCAGTATTACACAGAATTTGTCAGCTTCCATATTAAAGAACTGAGGGGCTTGGAATATGATATACCAAAAGTTAGGTTTACAACAAAGAATCATCTATCCAGAAAAATTGAATAAAATCTTTCAGGGGAAAAATGGATATTTAATAAAATAGAGAACTTTCAAGTATTTCTGATTAAAAGGCTATAGCTGCATAAAATTTTTGATTTACAAATGCAAGACTCAAGGAAAATATAAAAAGTTTAAAAAGTAACAAGAAAAAAATTTTAATTCAATAATATTTATATTTCTATATAATATTTGTATTAACACCATTGTTACTTATAAAAGCAATTAGAAGGAATATTTGTAGACAGAGAGTGTGATTATAAGGTGACACTGATGGTATGAGACACCAAAAAACAATCAAAAAGGTGTGAGAAAGGAATTGCACTGGAAGAAGAAGAAGGGGGAGATTGAATGGTGTAAATTATCTCACATAAAAGAGGCATGAAAGAACTATTATAATGTATGGAAGAGTGGGGGAAGGGGTGGCAAGCAAAGCTTAAAACTTACCCTCAACAAAATTGGCTCACGAGGCGGGGAGGGGGGGTAACATACACTCTCAGTTGAATACAGAAATCTATTTTGCCCTATAAGGAAGTTAAAAAGGGATGAGAAGGGGCAGCTAGGTGGCACAGTGGATAAAGCACCGGCCCTGGATTCAGGAGTTCCTGAGTTCAAATCCGGCCTCAGACACTTGACACTTACTAGCTGTGTGACCCTGGGCAAGTCACTTAACCCCCATTGCCCCGCAAAAAAAAAAAAAAAAAGGGATGAGAGTAAAAGGGGGGGGGCTGAAAAAAGGGAATGTATTTTGAGGAAGGTGGTAATCAGAAGTAAAATACTTGTGAGAAGGGAAAAGGCTGGGATTAAGGGGAGGGAAATAAAGAAGCAAAAAAATAGCATGGAGGGAAATAGAGTTATCATAACTATAAATATGAATGGGATGAACTCATCCATGAAAGAGAAATTTACAGCAAATGGATTAAAATCCATTGTTTACAAGAAACAAATATGAAGCAGAGAGATACACACAGGGTAAATGTAAAGGGCTAGAACAGAATCTATTATGCTTCAGATAAAGCAAAGAAAGCAGTAAAAACAATTATGACTTCAAAAAAAGAAAAGGAAATTATACCTTGCTGAAATATACCATAGACAATGAAGTCATATCAATACTTAACATATATGCACCAAATGGTACAGCATCTAAAGTTTTGAAGTTGAATGAGTTCTAAGAAAAAATAGACATTAAAACTATACTAATGGGACAGCTAGGTGGCGCAGTGGATAGAGCACCGGCCCTAGATTCAGGAGTACCTGAGTTCAAATGTGACCTCAGACAATTAACACTTACTAGCTGTGTGACCCTGGGCAAGTCACTTAATCCCAATTGCCTCACTAAAAAAAACAAAAACAAAAAAAAAACCAACTATACTAATGCCAGGGCAGGGGCTAAGCTTTAACCTTCCCCTCTGGATAAACTGGACTGAAAATAAATGAAAAAGAAATTAAGGAAGTGAACAAAATTTTGAAAAAGTTAGGTATGATAGATCTCTGGGGAAAAATGAATGAGAATAGAAAAATACACATTTTTCTCAGGAGTACATGGCATATATAATAAAACTAACCATGTATTAGGAAATAAAAACTTTACAACCAGATGCAGAAAAGCAAAAATAGTTAACACATCCTTTTCAGATCATAATGCAATGAAAATTATATGTAATAATGGACAATAGTGAGATTGAAAATTTACTGGAAATTAAATGATCTAATCCTAAAAAACAAGTGGGCCAAAGAACAAATCATATAAACAATTGATAATTTCATTAAAAACAATGGCAATGAGACAACATATCAAAATTTATGGGATGTAGCCAAAGCGATACTTAGGGGAAAATTATATCTTTAACTGCTTACATCAATAAAATAGAGAAAAAGCAGATCAATTAATTGGTCATGCAACTAAAAACTAGAAAGTGAACAAATTAAAAACCCACAATTAAATCCAAAACCACATTTGAAATCCTGAAAATCAAAGGAAAGGTGAATAAAATTAAAATTAAGAGAACCATTGAACTAACTGTAGAAAATTATATATATATTATTATAAAAAATTATATATATTATATATGATATAATAAAATTATATATATATATATTTTATATATATATATATCTTAAGTTGCCTGTCTCCCACAAACAGAATTAATAAAGAGATCAGAGAAATTATAATATCTTATAACTTGCCTATAATTTGTTTCCATACCTGTCATCCTACAAATATAATAGCCAGATCAGAGAACATGGCTAAGAACCAGATCAGAGAACTTAATATCTCCTAAAAGATAAACTAGATTAGAGACAGATAGAAAAAACATAATACCAATTTAATTTGTCCCAAGAAGAAATATAAACATGATCATGCTGGAGACCTCCCTCCTCAGAAGGGAGCTCAGAGCTTCCCAGGGTTTTTTAAGATGCTTGGCTCATAGTTTACAGAATAACTCCATGGGCATGATACAAATCAAGCCAAAGCAAATATTACAAATGTAAATCAGAAAACAATACAAATCAGTTTAACAGCTCAACTTAAAGTAGATGCTATGGTTAGAATATGTAGAGATGGGAAGAGTATTATCAAAGACAAGGAGGTCTAGATAGTTGATCAGGAGAACAAGATTGATTCACTATCTTGGGAAAGAAGACAGTGCATAAGAATTTCAAAGGGGCATTTAAATTTGTTTATTCTCTTGGGCAAAATAAATCGGGGCTGTCTGATTTCAGTTTGAGATCTTTGAGCAAAGGACATTTTGCTCCTATTAATCCAGGGTCTCATAAAATCTATTTGGATAATAAGGCAGCTCCATCAAATCTAGGTATACATTCATATTAACATAACAAATAAAACTAGAAGCTGGTTTTATGAAAGAAACTAACAAAATAGATAAACCATTGGTTAATTTGATTTATGAAAAGAAAAAATACCAAATTACTAGTATCAGAAATTAAATGGGTGTACTTACTACCAAGGAAGAGGAAATTAAGATAACTGTTAGGAGCTATGTTGCCAATTATATGTCAATAAAGTTGACAATCTAAATAAATGGATGAACATCTACAAAATATAAATCACCCAGAATAACAGAAGAAATAAAATACCTAAGTAACCGAATTTTAGAAAAAAGAAATTGAACAAGCCATCAATGAGCTTCCTACAAATAATCCCCAGGACAAGAATTCACAAGAGAATTCTATGAAACATTTAAAGAACAATTAGTCCCAATTCTTTTTAAACTAGTTAAGAAAATAGGTGAAGAAGGAGTTCTACCAAAAACCTTTCTGAGACAAATATGTTGTGGATACCAAAAGCAGAAGAGCCAAAACAGAAAAAAAGAAAATTACAGACCAATTTCCCTAATGAATGATGCAAAATTTTAAAATAAAACACTAGCAAAGAGATTACAGCAATAAATCATAAGGATCATACATTATGACCAGGTAGATTTTATAACAGAAATGCAGGGCTGGTTCAATATTAGGAAAACTATCAGTATAATTGACCATATCAATAACAAAACAAAAAGAAATCATTTGATTAGCTCAATATATCCAGAAAAAGCCTTTGACAAAATACAGCACCCCTTCCTATTAAAAAATACTCTAGAGTATAGGAATAAATGGAGTTTACCTTAAAATGATAATTACTGTTTATCTAAAATCATCAGCAAGCATTATCTATAATGGGGATAAGATAGAAACCTTCTAAATACAATTAGGGGACACAAAAGTAATAAAAGAAGAAAATGAAATTAAAGGAATTTGAATAGCAATGAGGAAATAAAGCTATCACACCTTGCAGATGATGTGATGTTATACATAGGAAATTCTAGAGAAGCAACTAAAAAAATACTTGAAATTATTAACAATTAGCAAAACAAACCCACATAAATCATCAGCATGTTTATGTGTTACCAACAAAGTCAAGCAACAACAGATAGAAAGAGAAATTGAATTTGAAATAATTGTATATAATATACATTGGGAGTCTACCTGCCAAGACAAACCCAAGAACTATTTGAACATGATTATAAAACACTTGTCATGTGAATAATGTAAGATCTAAACAATTAGAAAAAATCAATTGCTTGTCGATAGGCTGAGTCAATATAATAAAATGATAATCCTACATAAATTAATCTATTTATTTAGTATCATACCAATGAAAATATCAACAAATTTTCTTTTTAACCTAGAAAAATATAACAAAATTCATCTAAAAGAAAACTCAAATATATCAAAGGAATCAATGAAAAAATGTTAAAGAAGCTGGTCTAGCAGTGCCAGATCTCAAATGGCATTATAAAGCAGTAATTATCAAAACAATCTGGTAGTGATTAAGAAATAGAGTAGCGGATAGGTTGAATAGAAGAGGTATGAATTACATTATAATAAATGACTATAATAATTTAGTACAGGATAAACACAAAAATCCAAACTTTTGAAACAAAAAATCATTATTTGACAAAAACTCCCGGGAAAACTGGAAAAAAATATGGCAGAAACTTGGTATAGTCTGTCATCTCAGACTGTATACTGAAATAAGGTCAAAATGGGTACATGATTTACACATAAAATTTGATACCATAAGCAAATTAAGAGATCCTGGAATAATTTATCTGTCAGATTTGTGGAGAGGGGAAAAATTAGGACCAAAATAAATATATAGGGCATTAAAATACAAAAGAGATAATTTTCATTATATAATATTAAAAAAGCTTTTGTACCAACAAAACCAATGCAACCAAAATTATTAGGAAAGCAGAAAACTAGGAAGGAATTTTTGAAACACATATCTCTGATAAAGTACTCATTCCCGAAATATATAGAGAACTGAGTCAAATTTGTAAAAATGTAAGTCATTCTCCAATTGAAAAATGGTCAAAGGATAGGGACATACAGTTTTCAAACAAAGAAATAAAAACTATCCATAGTAATATATAAAAAATGTTCTAAATCACTATTGATCAGAGAAACGCAAATTAAAACAATTCTGAGGCAACACCTCACACCTATCAGAATGGCAAATATGACAACAAAAGGGAAAATGTTGTATTTTGGATGGTATGTGGGAAAAGTGGGGCATTAATCCATTGTTGGGGGCATTGTAAATGGATCCAACCATTCTAGAGAGCAATTTGGAACCAGACCCAAATGGCTATAAAAATGTGCAAATGCTTTGATGCAGCAATACTACTGTTTAGTTTATATCCCAAATATATCCAAAAAAGAGAAAAAGACCTATTTATACAAAAATATTTATAACAACTCCTTTTGTGGTGACTAAGAATTGGAAGTCAAAGGAATGTCCTTCAATTGGGGAATGGCTAAACAAGCTATGGTATATGACTATAATGAAATATTATTTTGCTATAAGAAATGATAAGCAAGATGATTTCAGAAAGGCCTGGAAACACTTGTATGAACTGGTGCATAGTGAAATGAACAGAACCAAGAGAACATTGTGCATAGAGACAACAACATTGTTTGATGAACAACTTTGAATAACTTAACTATTCTCAGCAATGCAATGATCCAAGACAATCCCAAAGGACTACTTATGAAGCATACTATACACCTCCAAAGAAAGAACTGATATTGATTAAACACAGATTGAAGCATGCTATTTTACACTTTTGTTCTTAAATTTTTTCTTTCATTTGAGTTTTCTTATAAAAATGATTAATATGGTAATGTTGTACATAATTGCACATGTATAACCTACATCAGATTGCCACCTCAGGGATGGTGGGAGGGATAAAATTGGGAACCCCAAACTTTAAATAACAATGCCTATTTTTTTAAAAAGAGAAAGAGAGAAAGACACCTTATTGCTGAACTTCACCTAATATATCAAAATTTGACATCACTGTCTCCTGAGATCTCTAATTATTACTTAGTAAATGATAGTAAGCAATAGCAGCACATTAGTTTGCTAAAGAACCAGACAGAAGCTGGGATTCTTTCTAGTTCTTAATCAAGAATATTTTCTTCAATCTATAACACTATGTAGACAAGTCTCTTATCTAATTGTACTGTTTACACTAAATTATTAAGCAATAGGAATAGTCTTGATAATATGTCACTAGATAAAGAAACAATTAGTTTATTATTATACCAGATGCCATAACATCTATTATGAGCATACAAAACTTGTATTTTTACTTTTTCTGTATGAAGTTTCTGTGAGAAATAACCTGTTATTAAATTGCTGCTTTTCAAAACCATCAGGTACTAGAGAAGATGCATGTCAAAAAACAATCTTTCTACTGTCACTAAAGCCCAACCAGCTATATTGAAGAGTTATGGAAACTGACCTAAATCCATCATTTCTTTAAAGACTAAGAGATAAAATATGTCTGCTACTTTAAGCAGATTTTGCTCTCTGAGGGTATTTTGAAATGTTAAGTCCTGTAATAAAGAGGTGACTAAAAGTGCTATGCCTAGGAACTGGAACAAATTAGAATAGATCATGAAAGAATGTTACATTTAGATTATATTTCAAATCTATTAAAGTTATACCAAGGAGGAGGAGGCAGTCAAAATTAGACTCCAAAGTTCCAACATTTATATCATAGTTCTAGAATATTTAAGTGAAGAGATGAACCTGTATAATCATATGACATGGTATATCTTTGAAAAATGTACTCTTTATAGACTCTGTTTAAAGACAATGTTATTTAAACCATGATCCAAGGCAATGATTATTGAATCAGTAACAATATTTTGCCATTCTTATTATTCACTCTTCCTTTTCTTCATTCAATACTGTTGATGAATGAGTTTTTTTTAGTGGGCAACATGAAAACTCAAGGATAATAACTAAAATAAAAAATGATATTTTTATCAAAAAATGAAAAACTAAAGAAAACAAATGGGAAATGATAAAATTACAATTTAAAAATCACCTAAGGTTATACTACAGTGTATTTAAATAGACATAGAGAATATGGTGATTTACATATGTTCTTCCTAACTATTCCATATACATTTTTGGTACCTATTCAGATTCAAATTCTGCCTCTACTACATATGAGCCTTGTGATCATGAGAAAGTCACATAAACTCTCAGTGACCTAGAAAACTCTCAAACTATAAATTACATATGAATTGTTGACTTGCACAAGGCAGATAATGGTAATCTCAACTAATGAAGTTGAAGGTCCTGATGCTTCCTCACATACATCAACAAATCTGGGAAAGAATAGGATAACTCTATGGCTTAAAGGGAGTGTGTGTGTGTGTGTGTGTGTGTGTGTGTGTGTGTATGTGTGTGTGTGTGTGTATGTGTGTATGTATGTATGTATCAAGTAAAGCCAACAAGCATTTATTAAGTGCTTACTGTGTGCCGAGCACTTCTCCAAAAAATGGGAATAGAAAAACAAACAGAAAGAAATATGGTTTCTGTCCTCAAGAAGCTTGCATTCTAGAGGGAGAAGATATCTCTTTCAGTGTGGTATAGAAGATAAGTGCTCCTAATGCCAAAGCATGAAAAGGAAACAATAAAAATAAAATTAGTGTGTCATATCTGCAATAAGGCAAGATTTTACCTCAAAGAAGGCTAAATATTCAAAAGCTACAATCAGTTACAAGGTAGCTTCATATTTCAATATGAAAAGAGGATGAATTCTAAGAGGTCAGGTCTATCAGAGCTATTGTTCATACATGTGAACTGTTGGAATCCAACTAAAGGAAACTGGCTGGGGAAGTAGTTGAGTTGGAGTTTGGTCCTGAGTAGGTGGGGAATATCAAACACAAATCATAACAGCAATGAGAGATTTGTCTATGAGTTTGTCCTGAAATACATCTACTGTGATATTTCCTTATTATTTAGTATACAATTACTACACCCAGTTATCCTAAAATGTCCAAAAAAGTCTGATTTTGATATTGTACTTAAGCAAAATTCTTCATTTAAAGAGAATTGATGGAGTAGATTGTGTATATAGAGGCCTCCAAAGTATAAAATGCTCATAACATGATAGAAATTAATTATAATATTGAGTAAAGGGATGAGATAAACCTTTAGGATAGATGATTCTTTCATATAACAATGAATTAAATATACCACTCCTTTTATGGAAAACGTATTTGACACTAAAATAAAACCAAAATAATTGATTATGAAGGTAATTAATAAGAAGAGATGAGTTTGTGGAAATTTATTTTGATTTGGCAACCCTACCTTTGGGCTGAGATTGGAAAGCCTTAGGCCCTCAGGGTCAGCTGAGCCAGAAAGCCCTGTGGGCTGTGCAAGACACCGGGTCAGACAGCTGGGAGGAATAAGCCCCCAGCTCCCTCTGACCTGAGCAGAGGTATCTGAGAGATGCTGGACTCTGACATAGCCTGTGCTGAGGCACATGAAGCTGCTCGAAGCATGCACCGCCACCCCCCCCCACCAGCCACAGCCCTGGCTGGCGGATTAGCTTGGTCTATGGGGGTGCAGGAAGCCCCGAGATTTGAGTGGAGAGAAGAAAAGGTATATATATAGATCTGGGAGTTAGACTCAGGAGTGGGGACTAGAGACAGGGCTACAAGGACGCAGGAGAAGATGAGAAGGACTAGGAGCAGGGGAAAAGAGAGGCCGAAGGACAGTCTGATGGAGCAGACAGACAGAAGGTCGGTGAGAGAGAAACACAGGGGTTCAGCGGTGGCAGTAAGGAGGAGAGGAAAGTTAGAAGCAGGGGGATTTACAAAGTGAAAGTGTCCCAGCAGAATTAGAAGAAAGTAGCTGAGCAGGGAAAGTGTAACATGCCCTGAGGCCAGAGGCAGCTAAGGCCCTGATTGTATTTAAAAAGTTCCAGGCACAGCAGGTGGGAAAGAGACACAGCAGAAAGAGACATACCACAATGCAGTCAGGTTGTACATTTTATTTCCCTGTATTCTTAATTTGAAATAGTATCTCATAAATAAACGCTGCTTTGATTATTTGGTAAAGAGGCTTCTTAATATTTTGCTTATCAATTTGGGAGTGGAGCAGTGTGGTGGAACTTTATAAACGGCCCACAGTAAATTAATATCAGTCAAATAGCCAGTTATTCAACAGTCCCAAAATTAGTACCCCAATCAAATTAGTCCCCCCCAAAAAAAATATTCCACAAGTTATATAGATAATATAAGATGGAGAAACCACTGTATCACAAAAGGAAATGTATGTGAGGTATCGGAATTGGGGCCATTAGAGAAAGGCTGAATTGAGAGAAGATGGGACACAATGTTGGCATATTCCATACGCTTAAGAAATGCTCATTGATTAATTGAAAATTAAAGCAAAAGATGGAAGATAGATGAATAGAAAATGAAATGTAAATGTAGGAGATGAAAATTATGAAGGAAAAAGTAGTAGTTATGCCCAAAGGGCTATAAAACTGCATGTACCCTTTGATCCAGCAATAGCACTGTTAGGTTTATATTCCAAAGACATCCCAAAAAGGGGAAAGGACCTATTTGTACAAAAATATTTATAGTAGCTCTTTTTGTGGCACCTAAGAATTGGAAATCAAAGTAATTCCCATGATTTGAGGAATGCCTAAACAAGCTATGGTATATGATTGTGATGAAATATTTTGTGCTAACCATCTACACATGAAAAAGCAAATATATGAAAAATGCCTAGACTTGCGACTGACAGGTGAGTAACCAATTGAGTTATTCCTTCAATACATATCTATGGGATAGGCATTACAACTGGACAATGAACTTAGCCCACAACTAAGTGGAAGAGAACATATACATCTAATCTGGAGCTAAACTATATGTTCTATTTTGGAGATCATTATTTCATACTATCTTGGAATCTATTTACAGAAATTTGCATTGCATTTGGGAAATTGTATAGTATTTTCAAAAGTCTTTGGTTGCTTTGTAATTCAATTCCCAATTGTTTTGACACTGATATTCTCCTGGTAATGCTATATGACTGGGTATTATGAATCACTATGATTTCTGAAGAATAAAAATGGCAAGTGACATAAAGGGTAATGGATATATACATAGTGGCTAAATATAAGCTAACATTTTATCCATGATGACTTATATGGAATAATATTAACAAAAATTTGTCTTTAGAAACAGTATGCAAAGCATTTTACATTTCAGGTTCTTTTTTGTGCCTCATAACAACTTTTTGAGGTACGTTCTAAAGGCATTCTTCTCGTTTTACATGTGAGGAAACCAAGAACAAGAAGGGCTAAGTGAATTGCCTATGGTCGTACAGCTGGTTGGAAATATGTGACTGATAAAGTAAGTGGGCTGATCATTTAGCAAGGATGCATGAAGCCTAAGTGATACACTGTATCCCAAGAGGTATTAGAATATTGAAGAAATCCTACAGCTCGTTGCATAGTCCCTCTATGGAAATTTAGGGATGGATACCAATAGATCAGAGTTACAAAGGATGAACAGGCATGTATTGGTTGCTATTTGTACAATTAGAGGAAAAGTTAGTCAGTCTTGAAGAATTTTAAAGTGCTTATTATTATCACACACACTAAGAAGTCAAATATAAATGAAACAACAACAACAACAATAACAACAACAACCAAAAACAGTCCTTGCTCTCAAGGGGAGAGAAAAATGTATATTAAGGAAGTTAAGGGAAGATGCAGCATAAGTTAGCTGAGCAGGGGCATGGTTGAAAAAGCCTAAGAATCATGAGTAGAGCCTGGAGGGAACTGAAGACATAGTTGCCTTGCTTAAATAGAGATTCTGCAAGGAACCATCCAAGCAGAGGGAGAGGCCAGTGGATCTGAGTCACTCTCAATGTGTTGAGTCTAGCATTGGAGTACTCATATTAATGAGATTATGGATCCACTAAAATATATCTTAGGCATACCTGAGCTGTCCATCTGTTAGCTCTCATTCGCACTCCACACCTGCCCCATCTCTTTACCTCATTAATATCTTTTTCATAACTTAGTGAACAATTCTAAATAAGCTTGGTCTCATTCACTTTATTTCAAAATGGACCTATCGATTTTCTATGAAACTAAAGAGTGCAGGGTTATCATGAATAGGCAATACTCATTAATATCACTAATGTTTTGATGCTACATATATATATATATATATATATATATATATATATGTACTATATCTATCTATCTATAATAGCAGAATTTCAATTCCAAAGTAGGAAGGGTGATTTCCTGCCAAGGAACAAAAGTATCCAACATTTAAATCTCCAAATAGCCCTGCCCTTTTCAGCTGCATATTCCAAAGAAGAATAATGAGAGAATTTTTAAAAAGCATCTTTATCACTTTCACACTCAGGTTCTATTCTATTTGAGGAAGGAAAGTTTTAAGGATACTTTTCTTGGTTAGGGATATGATTAAGACAAAGAACTAAAATGAATTGATGACTATAAGTCCAATGAGAGTAGAATTGAGCAACTGAGAGGAGACAGTGGTGGAGAGATATTTCAAAGGGCAGATGTGAGGTCTTGACACCATGGCTATTAGCTGAAAGACCTGTGTAGTCCTCCTATGCAAGGGAGAATCCTATTAAATGCAGCAGCTCCCAGTGGATGGGCCAGTGTCTAGCACCTCAGCTAAAGACACTATCTGAGACACAGTATGAGGGAGGAAGGAAGGAGAAATAGTTGTGTACCTGCCCCCTGCAAAGGAAAATATTTCTAATTACAGAATCTTTTAGTGGATGATGGAGGTGCCTGACAAAATTATACTCTTACCCCACTCCAGCACCTCTCCCATAGCAGAGACTAGTCATATTATCTCTGGTGAGTGTTGGACAGGGTAACAAATTTCCATGAAGATAGATGAAGATCAGCTTGTGCAGAGTAGTGGTACCTATATGAAAAAAAATTAAGTTTTCTGTGTTCTCCATCCCTAAGTAATTAACTACATGTGATCTCTATGCAGGTCCATTCTTCTACTAAGGGTAAGTAAATTTATGGGAAAGCTAGCCAAAACTTGAAGAAGGAGCTATCCTATAATTTTTATTCTTATGCTATTTAATTGAATACCTTTTCCTTGAACTGAACATATTTTGCATTGGTTGTTCCACATGACTGGAATATTCTCCCTTATCACCCTCACCTCCTGGATTTCCTGGCTTCATTCAAGACTCAGTTCATATCCCATGATCTTCATGAGGTTTTTCCCTGCCCCCCACCCCAATGCTAGTGCATTGCCTCCAAGGTTAATTTTAATTTACTCTACATAGATTTTGAAGAGCATAGTTATTTGCATGTTGTTTCCCTCTGGACTCTGAGATCCTTTTTTGGTATCCTTGATACTTAGCACAGTACCAGGCACATAACAAGTACTAATGTTTGGTGACTGACTGATGGCTTGGGTTAAAAGTAAAAATAAATTATATAGTAAATTTTCCCAAGAGCTATGGTTTACAGAGAATTCTGATCTATAAAGTATCTAAAACCTGTGACAGATTTTCAGGAACCCATGGATGAGGGCACCCCTAGGTACAACACCTGTATTATTTCTGCCTAAAAATATTCTTTGTGAGAAAAGTAAAACACAATCATCTTTCACTTATTAAAATGGGTAAATATTTATAAGCATACAAGTCATTCCTCAATTGATAAATGGCCAAAGGATGTGAACAAGCAGTTTTCAGAAGGAGAAATCAAAGCTACCTATAGTCACATAAAAAAAAATCTGTAAAGAATTAGTGATTAGAGAAATGCAAATTAAAACAACTTTGAGGTACCACCTCACCCCTATCAGATTGGCTAAAAGACAAAAAAAGGAAATGAACAAATAAAGTGTATGTGGAAAAATTGGCACAATAAGGAACTGTTGGTAAAATTGTGAACTGGTCAGACCATTCTGTAGAACAATTTGGAACTATGGACAAAGAGCTATAAAAATGTGTATATCCTTTGACCCAACAATAGCACTATTAGGTCTGTATCCCAAAGATATTTTCTTATTAAAATGGTTATAACAGCTCTTTTTATGGTGGCAAAGAATTATAAATTGAAGAGATGCCCATCAACTGAGTAATGGCCGAAGAAGTTGTGGGATATAATTGTTATGAAATACTCTTTTACTGTAAGAAATGGCAAGCAGGATAGATTCAGAAAAAAACTGGGAAGATTTACATGAACTGATGCAAAATGAAATATCTTGTAATTATCAACGGTGAATGACAGTTATTCTCTGCAATACAAAATAATCCACAATAATTCCAAAGGATTTAGGATGAAAAAAGTGCTATCCATCTGCAGAGAAGTAACTGATTAAGCCTGAATGCAGATTGAGGCATAATTTTTTACTGTATTATTTACTCTAATTTTAAAAAATAAATGTTAAAGATTTTTGTTTAAATGTAATTTATGGGGAAGTCTAAAATAATTCTATACAACTGCTCCAAGCTAATTTTGGGGAAACATTAGAAGTTACCAGTCGTAAGGTATACATATTATAAATGAGGAATGGCTAAAACAAAGTGACTTCAAAATGCTCTGTTTTTAGTGAATTTATGCATACCAATCTATGAGTAATTGGTCTCTAATCTGCTCAGTATATGTTGAAAAAGGGAAAAAAGGGGGGAAATCCCAGCAGGATATGAGAAGCAACATATCAAATCTATGGAAAATAAAGTAATTGCTTTTAAAAATTATTTTATATATATTTGATAGTAATATAATTTTACAGTTACAAGAAACTTTATACAGTGTATGTCATTTAAACCTCAAAGCAATTCTTTTAGGGAATTTGCTATGAGGATATGAGGATTTTACTCCTAAGAAGAGATGTGAAAGCAGTATTTAGTATCTGTTATTTTTTCAAAAAGGAAAGGTGAAGATTTTTTGGAACCTATAGCATCTTGTCATTGCCAGAATATCTTTTGGCGGGGATGGACTGTGACTTCTCTAGACACATGTATGCTTCTCTTTCCTGGCACTTCTTCCCTTTTCTGGAATCTTCTATGATCAGAAACATCTAGATAGCCATTAGGGAGATGTTACCTCTCTCTATAAAATCCCTAGTCATTCTCATCTCTGAACTGCTCTATGGCAATGAATGACAAGGTATCAAAGGTGTCCATCCCAACCAATGAGGAGAGTGGCAATATCTTCCTGTAATAAGCCAAAGACAAGAAATATCCTCTTAAAGAACTATGCTATGGCCTCCTTATTGAGGTTCTTATATCTGTAGATGAGTTCCATTCTTTTCCTTCTCCATCTAGTTATGGAGGTATCAACTACTGCATGAGTTTGGGGACAGGAGGAGTAATTACTCCAATATCCCTTCCTCAGTTGTTCTTCCCTTCCACTGTGTTCCCTACTTGAGATGTTGCCATTTAAACCATATAACCTTCCATTAAGCAGGCCATACAAAGTCCTCTAGTCTTGTATTAAATTCCTTTCTAATTAACTCTTCAAAATATTACATCAGACTATGATGCATTTTAAAATTAGGTATCTATTGATAGAAAAGAGAATTCTACTGCTCACATATTACACAAAATGAAAACTTCCTTCTATTACAAATTTTAGCAAGTTTTAGTTTTTTATCTCTCTTGCCTCTACCTCTTTCACTGTAAACTGAATATAAGATCATAACCTTTTGGAAATAGGCCTGAAAGATCATCTAGATTAAGAGTCTTTGACCTGGGGTATGATAACTTTTTTTTTTCTTTTGCGGTGCAATGAGAGTTAAGTGACTTGCTCAGGGTCACACAGCTAGTGTCAAGTGTCTGAGGCCAGATTTGAACTCAGGTCCTCCTGAATCCAGGGCTGGTGCTTTATCCATTGTACCACTTAGATGCCCTCCAAGAACTTTTTTATAAATATTTTGAGACCAGTATTTAATATAATTAATGCATTTTATTATATGTATATGCATGTCTATACATATAGAAACAGACAGAGAGAGAGTTATTCTGGGAAGGGGTCTATAGTCTTGACCAGACTACAAAAGGGGTCCATGACACAAAAAATAGGTAAAAACCCCCTGATGTAGATCAACACCCTTCTATTACCAATGAGGAAACTGAGGCCTGTAGTTAAATGACTCTTTTTAGGTCAAAAAGCCAGTTAATAGAAGATCTGGGATTAGGATCTAGAACTTCTGACAGTGTTTTCCTAATAAAATTAAGTCAGTAATGGAGATGTAAAAACATTTATTTTTTTAAATTCATATTTAGTTTTGAAATATATTTTATTTATATAAACTATACCTTTGGGTAATATCCCAAGAATCCACTTCAAACAATATAAGAAAGCCTTTCTTTCAAGCCTTGAGATAGGATGATATGAGAAGCTTTCCAGTTTCTACATTTTGACCCTTATAATATTTTCTCCTGTAAACTGCTCCATGCTATGTATAAACATCTCTTCTCTCAGAATGATGCAAAGCATCAGACTAAGCAGGAAAATGAATAAGTACTTGTATTTCAAAAGCATTCACTGCTGTGATGCAAAATAAATAAAAAAGTGAAATAGAAAAGCCCTAGTGTTGGTTGGGCAGTTATAAAGGAACTATAGGTACCATCCAACTTGAAAGTGAGATTTACTCTAAGTGCCAATGAGGCACTACCTGGAGGTGAGTGGGCTATACTTACAGTCCATAAAAAAAGACTGCCTTTTATAAATCAAAAGTCTGAATGGAAATTACATAAGGAAGATTAGTAGTTTAAAATGTTGATTATTCTTATATAACAAGGGAAGTTCATGGGGAACTTTTTCTGTTTTCAATGGCTTTAAATTTGGCATCAATTTTAAACTTACTTGCTAAATGAGTGACTGAATAAACTTTCAAGGAAGATTGCCGCACATGTACTACAATGAGAATAATCTGTCTGCAAAGCATCCAAAGTGGATTGCAAGCTAATCAACCCCCAGATACTTTAAATCTCAATCCAGAATGGACATGTTTTTTTCTTAAATGCATTGTACATTTCTTTAGTTTACTGTATGTAATAAACATTTTCTGACATAAG
Organism: Dromiciops gliroides; assembly: GCF_019393635.1. Taxonomy (NCBI): domain Eukaryota; kingdom Metazoa; phylum Chordata; class Mammalia; order Microbiotheria; family Microbiotheriidae; genus Dromiciops; species Dromiciops gliroides. The sequence continues at coordinate 259,353,265 of NC_057861.1, forward strand.
TTATTAAACCACATTAAAACAATGCCAACAAACCCATCAGAAAAAACAGAGTTGGTTAAGCCCCTAGTACAAGGCATTCTTCACTAAGCATACAAAATTTAAGATTATAGTCTCTGCCTTCAAAAAACTTACATTTTATTAAGAGAAAACATGCACAAATATATGAATATACCAAATAGATACAAAATAAATGCAGGGCAATTTCAGGAACTCATTAGAAGCTGGGAAAACAAGAAGTGGCTCAAAGAGAAGATGGCATTTCAGCTGAGCTTTGAAGGAAGCTCTATTTTCTTATTTGTCTTCATTGTATAACACAAAATAATGAGCTGATTTCTCAGTCCTCTCATTGGTATTGATAAGTTGGGTCCCCAGAGGTTGTCATATCTCACTGCAGGGGTCTAAGGGGTTGGCAGAGTCTTTCTAATGAATAGCCAACAAATCCCCATTGAAGTGCTTCCTTTTATGATTATCAAGAGACATAAATTAGTCAGCCAGACTTAATTAGCTTCTAGAAATACACTTTTACTAAAGTAGTATAATTGGTAGAGGGCAGCTAGGTGGCACAGTGGACAAAGCACTGGGCCTGGAGTCAAGAATACTCCATCCTCATTTATTCAAATCTGGCCTCAGAAAATCAATAGCTCTGAGACCTTGGACAATTCACTTTACTCATTTTGTCTCAGTTTTCTCATCTGTAAAAATGTGCTGGAGAAAGAAATGGCAAGCCACTCTTGTATCTTTACCAAGAAAATCCCCAATTGGGTCACAGAGAATCAGATACAACTGAAATGACTGAATAACAACAAAAAGTTGGTAGAAATCTCTGTCCATGAAAGTCTGACAGACTTTCCTACAAGTACATACAGAGTCCAGGGGGAAAGTGTGCTCAATTTTAGAGGCCATATATAGGAAAGGGCTAATGCAGCCTTTGGAAGTCTTGTCTGTAGCTTTCAAAGGTGTTACTCCTAGGTGTGGTATCATTTTCCCCTTGAATATGCCTTTCCTCAATACATTAGTCTATCCTTGGATCCTGAAGCAGACCCTAACACCAACGAACATTATTCTGAGTGATATTGCTAAAACAATGAAGAAAAAATATATCTTCTGGTCCTCTGAAATATATGTCTTCCTCTGGTCAACGGTAGCAGAAGAGATTAAGACCAAGGCCAAGGCCTACCTTAAGCAATTCCTTCTCAATCCTTGACTGGAATAGTTCTGTCCTAATCCACCACTTGCTCCAATGCCCAATTCCAAACGGGGACACTGGTTTTATACAAGTCTCATAGGGTGAGGCCAAGTCCTTAAACCAGTATCAATAAACTTCTAGTTGTACTTAGTGGACATGTCCAGGCCTTGATCATATCCAGCTCACACATGATTTATTAATTTGATTGAGATATATTTTCAGCTGATACAGATAACAGAACCAAATGAGATGGAATTATTTAAACTCTCACTTCTACAATCATGGATTTTCCTGCCAAATCTATTATACATTGAGAATCTAATAAAATAAGCTATTAAAACTGAGTGATGAAAATTAGGTTGTACTTTTAAAGGGTAAGTTTAGAAAGGGAAAAATAGTATTTTCTAAAGAATTACTTAATTCAACAATTATTCATTAATATTCTATTATGTCTGATGCACTGGAAGAGATGTGAAGATAAACAAGGCATAGTATTTACCCTCAAAAAGCTTAAAATCTTGTAGGGGGTGATAGGACTAGCAAACAAAATTATGGTAGTCCTTAAAACAAATAGAACAGGCTTTATAATCATATGAGACAGTGCAAAGAAGGCAACATGTACAAAGTAACATTTAAGTTGGTCCTCGAAGAATGGGTAGAATATCAGCAAGGAGAGAGAAAAATAGCTAACATTTATATGGCACATTAAGATTTACATAGGGGCAGCTAGGTGGCACAGTGGATAGAGCACCGGCCTTGGAGTCAGGAGTACCTGAGTTCAAATCCAGCCTCAGACACTTAACACTTACTAGCTGTGTGACCCTGGGCAAGTCACTTAACCCCAATTGCCTCACTAAAATAAAAAAAAAAAAAGATTTACATAGCACCTTGTATACTAATATATCTCAGCTAAATTTCATAATAGCCTTATCAGGTGGCTAATTTTATCATTATACCCATTCTACATAGGAGAAATCTAAGGCTCAGGAATATTCATTTGTCCATGGTTACAAAGCTAGTAAGAAGCAGGATTCACAACTCCATATTTTTATTAAGCACAGTTGCCACTAAATATCCCTAGGGATGAAAGGAAGATTCCAGGAATAGGGAGATGAATGAAAAAAGCTCAGAAGTAGGAAAACTGAGAGAATGTTTAGAGAATTGTTCAGGATTGATAGAACATAAAGTACATGATGATGTATAGTATAAATCACAGAAGAAGGCAGACTATGGAGGTCTTGAATACTTGCTTAAAGATTTTGGTTTTTACTTAGTGTTATATTAGGAGGCCACTGAAGGATTATTTGAGGAGTAGAGAAGGATAAGTATATCTGTGTATTACGAAGATTAATCTGGCATATGTGTATAGGAAAGATTGAAGAGGGGAGAATTTGGAGAGAGAAGCCTTTTAGGAAGTTATTGTTTCATACTTATACCATCAAAAAAAAAATAAATCTTGACCAGGGGTGGAAGGGAAATCAAACTGATATTTCTAAATAGATACCTTATGGATCTATTAATGTCATTTTTATGAACAGTATTATTTTGATTTTATAACTCAAAGAACTTTGAGTTCTTCTTGGTGGTCCTGTCTACCCTTAATATGGGACTTGATGAACTACATCATTTAAATTTTCATGGCAGAATTGGTACCCTGGTAGTCTTCTTTCAAAGAGGTCATAAATTTATTGTTATGGGGAAAGTAAAATATCCTTCCCTATTGCAGCCAAAATATTATGCCTTTGAAAGAAGATTACCATGGCACTGACTTTCCTATCAATTTTTAAATGAATTATCCCTATTGGTTAAAAATGAGCAGATATAAAGTAATGTAGTGATAGCTACACAAGTATTTATAAAGATGTTCAGAGATTTACAGCTGAAAGGAAGCTCATTGTTCATCTATAACAACCTCCCCATTTCTTAAATGCCAAAACTGAGGCCCAAGAAGATTAAGTGGTTTGCCAAATTTCACACAAGTAGTAATTCCCAGGGGTAGGATTTTCATTCAGGTCCCTGAACTATAAAGATAATACTCTTTTCACTTTACCATTAGTATTTCAATTTCTAAAGAATAGAATAATAACTAGCATTTACTTAAGTAAATTTTGAAGTTTGCAAAGTATATTACAAATATTATCTCTTTTGATCTTTAGAACCACCCTGTCATGTAGATGTTGCTATTATCACTATATTTTGCAGATGAGAAACCTGAATCAGAAAGAGGTTAAGAAACTTGCTTATGGCTGCACAACTAATAAGTGTCTGGGGTTGTTTTTGCCTCATCTTCCTAACTCCCACCACAGTTCCACCCAGATACCTCCAAGCTTAAACTGGAAGGGAACTTAAAAGGCATCAAGTTCAACTCTATCATTTTATAGATGAGGAAACTGAGGCTCAGAGAGGTTAAATGATTTCTCAAAGTCAGCCCTAGTAAGAATCTGAGGTAGAATTTGAAACTAGACCTTGCTAATTCCAAGTATAGTGCCTTATCTAATCCAACAGGCTTCTTAACACACATCTTTTCACTAAGATGAAAATATTCCTCCACCCCCCAACCTCTAGTAGTCTAATTTTTTTTAACAAAATTAGGACAGTGAAAGACATCTCCAAGAAACAGATCTCTATATAAAAATATTTCCTTCAGTCATCAACTAACATCTAAATTCTGCAGTGTATATTTACTTACTTTTTCAGTTTCTCTCGAATGTTTGGATCTTTAATTTCATTATGAAGATCCTCAAAGTTCTCAACAGAAGTTAAGTTACAGAAAACCCTGAAGTCAGTATATGGTGGGATTCCATGGTCACGCCCCCTTTGGATGTTGGTGGCAGCTAAATCCAAAGCCACAGAATGCGCCATGGAAAACAGCTTCTCTGTCAGTTCCAGATTCAGAAGCTGAGAAGGTACCCGTAATTTCCCAGCAACACCAAAGAGCCCACGGAGGAGTGGATCAATACCACCTTCCTGAAGTATCCTGAAGGGTGAGAAGAAGGCCTTGTGGAGAGGAAGATGGCCTTCAGGGATTTCACCAAAGGTGTCATTCAAACGATAAAGAATGGGATTGATCAATGTGTGGCCAAATCTCAATGCTGCAGTAGCAAAAGAATTAATAATTCCTGAATTCACATTAGGGTTATATCCCTTGTAATTACCTAGCATCTTCATCCCATGATCCCCAAGGATCTTGGGCAGCCAGTGACTGTATGTGATATGTTGCATCTGTGCACCAACAATTTTTCTGGCTTCATTATAAATTGTATCTCCATCCCAGTGTGGGTTCAGTGTAAACAATTCTGTGGCTATCCGATTGTGTTCTCGGAACCACAATGTGTGCATGGCTGTCAGAGCAAGCTGCTCATTGGCTCTGTGGTCCCCAGCAAGGAAGCATGGGATCATACTTTCATTTTCGTCCCGTGTACATTCAGTTGGTGGGCCTGTGGAAAATGGCAGTAAGTGCTTTTCAGAAGAGGGGATAAGTAGCCCTTTCTTAAGCAGACCTCTCTGACCTACATGATCCCTAAGCTCTTCTGATTCCCGGTCAGAACTTCCATAAACATTAGAAGCATCAATGTAGGCTGTTAATTGGTTAATTTGTTCTCTTGCATAAACTGAGCTCATCATCAAGGAGGTCATACCACTGCCACACACAGGGCTGGAACGGACAAAGAACATACATCGTGCATTTGCCACCCGAGCATCATTCTGGGGGACAAAGATGGGGAAACAAGGAGGGTCATTAGTACACACAGAGCTACATGACCGACCATCAGAAAAACGAGACATACTCAGTGCAGGCACTGTTTGATCTAAGTCATGGTCTAAAAATTGGCCCCATTGCATCAACATATGAGTGTATCGATCATCTGGGGTAATGGTTGCTGTTGCAACCATTTTTGTAGAGACAATCCTGGGTAGTGGTAGTGGATACTTATTGGTAAAAGAATTTGGGGTGACACCCCGGGGCAAATTGAAGCCATTTTCATATACAGGTTTTAGGATACGTTCAAAAGCAGTCATAGAAGCCCCCCACATTGGGTTCTGTAAGTTGTTACATGTGCCATCATGGGTTCTATACTTTTGATGGAAACAAATATCAGAGCAATTTGGAGAGCGTCTGTGGGCTGTGCATCCAGAGAGGTTGGCAATGAGGCTGAGGTAGTGTGGAGACACCAAGTCATTGTAACGAAATTCTGAAATATAGAACAGTGGAAAAATATTAAAGTAGCTCAAAAAACCAACTGGAAAGATAATTTATCAAATGTTGAAAACCTATCACACTGTAGGAATACTGAGAATGCAGAGTCAAGTGTGCTTTGACTGAGGATTCTACACAAAGCCACCTCATGATGTCTGTGGTTATTTTTAAATTAAAAAAAACTGTAAAGACATATCATTGTGGGGTGTGAGGGGGGAGAGGACCAGGCTTATCCCTTGCTCCTATGCCTTTAATAAAGGACTTGTATTTACTAACAGATTGTCTCACCTCTAGATTTCTGAAAACATTTCAATGAAAGTTCTAAGAGTAAAATCAAAGGATATTTCAAATTTCATAAGGGCAACAGAATAATACAAAGGAAATTAAACAGCTAAATAAAACAGGTTAGAAATTGAATGACGCACTCAAAAATCGTAAGTTAATTAATCTAGTAAAACAATTGTAAAGTGACATACAAAAAATTGTTGGTATATAAAAGTAGAACTGTCAAATAATAAAGTAATGAAAGTGAAGTTTATATAGAGAACACATATATGTGTGTGTGTGTGTGTATACATATACATGCAAACACAAAAATATGTGAAAAACCTATTTATTAGTGAGTAGATAAGTAGAATTCATCATGACTTCAATATTCAATTCAGGAGCTATTTCTTCCAAGAGGCTTTTCCTTATTAACCCAATTGTATGAATTCCTCTAAAACAGCTTCATTTATTTTGCACATAGCCTATATTTTCATATCTATATATATTCTGCTTTTAATGTTAATGACTGTCTCTTTTTTTGTTTGTTTCTGAATTGTTGGTTCCCAGCAGTCTCTGCCATCTACTAAACTTCAGGAATGTTGATTCATTTATTTGGCTGATTGATTAATTGATCTCCATAAAAATGATGAAAATACAATGTGAAAAATATATATTCATGTTTATATATATGCATGCATAGCCACATATCATTATAAGAACCCCAAAGAAACTGGCAAAATATCAGGAAGCTCTAGGGCATAATTCCAAAGAAAAGATTTATTGGAAATGACTTAAATAAGTCAAAATTAGAAGATAAATATCTAGGGATACAGGCAGGTAGGTGGTATAGTAGATAGAATCCTGTGCCTGGGGTCAGGGAAGAGTCATCTTCCTGAATATGACTCTGGCCTTAGCTTTGTGACCCTGGGAAAGTCACTTAAACCTGGTTGCATCAATTTCCTCACCTATAGAACGAGATAAAAAAGGAAATGGCAAAACACTCTAGTATATTTGCAAAGAACACCCCAAATGGGATCATGAAGAGTTGGACATGACTGAAAAATGACAGAACAATAACAATGCAGGGCTATGTAAGGAGCTAAAATACCAAGTCAAAACTAAAAGCTAAGGATATAGATAAAACAGAAGATACTCCTTTGAAATAAAAATTCAACTCATTTGTAATCACAAAGTTAAGCTATTGACTCATTTTAAGGGCTATTAAGCACCCCCCCCAAACATGTCTTTTTGAGTTGCCATATTTTCCAGAACACTAGACCCAGAACATGTATGAGGCCCTGAATATTCCAAGGATGAAGCACTCCCTGAACTGACAAAATTTAGTGTTGCACCCCAAGCTGGACTCCCTGTGTGTCCTTGGGAGACAAGACAGGTGCCAGTCACTCTGTGGAGGGCTGGGATAATGCTTGTGTAGCTGGGGTCTTTTGCAGATAAGTGAACCTTGATATATTCTTCATAGTCAAGCACTTCCCAAGGGAAAACAATGTGACTTTTGCCATCACCTTGTTCCTCCCTCTGAAGAGTGAATTTGTCTTTTTTCCCGCCTCTCTTCTGCACTGTCCCCCTCACATGTCATGGGCCTCCCTGATTTCCTCCTCCCTTTCTTCTGCTATTATAAAAAAAGCAAATGTCTGTAAGGACTATGAACTCTGATCCAGTTTTCATTTCAACTTGTTTGATCATTTCTCTTGTAATAAACCTAGTTATCATGTAAGTTTTGAGAAGATGTGATTTCCCATTGACACATAGAACAGAAAACTTGTACTTATGAATCCATGTTGTTGTTTTTACATAATTTTCAAAGAGGAGCAAAGATATAAGCCATAATGTCTTGACTTACATGTGAATTGGGTTTAAGGGAGGCAGAGTCACAAAATATTATTTGCCTCACTCTCTCTTCCAAAATCACTGAAGTCCAGTGGAACAAAAACCAAGATGAGAGTCAATAGCTTCAGGATGCAGTGGATGACCTTTTCAACGTCTGACCAAACTCTAAGCACTCCACAGAACCTGCTTCATTCCATTTCATGACTATTGGTACTAATTGTTCTCATCTGCCCATTCTGCTGGGAGAAGTCTCTACATGCTTGGGGTAGACATCACCCTAACATGCTAACTGATTTGAGGCCTGTCAGTTACCCTAAACCTGGTTTAACCTGTCTGCTAACACGGTTTTACTGGGGTATGGCCACTATGCATGGTACAGCTTCTTATAGTCACAGGTGAGAGTTGGGGTGTAGAGAGTATTCAGGGAGATTAGTGCCCCTGGGGTGCAGCTAGGTGGTGCAGTGGATAAAGCACCAGCCTTGGATTCAGGAGGACCTGGATTCAAATCTGGCCTTAGACACTTGACACTTACTAGCTGTCACTTAACCCTCACTTCCCCGCCAAAAACAAGAACAAAAACAAAAAAATCCGGCCTCAGACACTTGACACTTACTAGCTGTGTGACCCTGGGCAAGTCGCTTAACCCTCATTGCCCCAAAACACACACACACACACACACACACACACACACACACACACACACACACACACACACACGAGAATGTTGCCTCTGATTTGAGGACTTGCCAAGCCCTTTTCATGGCTGCTTTTCCACCTTTGGTGTCCAACTCTCATCTGATGTTCAACCATAGTTCCAATAAATCCATTTATCATCAATATGAGTGGTTGCTCCAGTGCTGGAGATCTGTACTTTCTTATCCCCATTTACATACATACATACACAAACACACACACACCCTATATATCTATGTCTATGTGGGTATACATATATACATATATGTAAATATATTTCCCTTTTCACATAAATATTCATATAGTCCAATATAGGCATATATACCTATATGTATGTATATATGTAAATTGGGGAAGAGTCACACAGGACAATGAGGCATGAATTTCTACCACTCAGTGAGTATATGTGTATACATATATATATATATATATATATATATATATATATATATATGCACATATCCATTTTATCCATTTGTATATGTGTATAGACATGAAATCCTTCAATGGACTCAAGGTTCTGGGTCTTCTATTCCATCTCTTGCCATTGGCTACCTCTCATTGTCACTCTATAACTAATTCACTTTTTGCCATTATACTTATCTTTAATGATTTCCTTTATGCCACTGGCTCTTAAGTAATTTGTCATCAGGAATCTGCACAGTCTACTCCTGCCTTTCATGTCTTTCTTCATTTATGTCCTGCATGACTCAAAATTTTTACTATTTTCAGAAGCCATGGTACTCAGTGACTCACAAGCACATTGAATCAAAGGAGGAATGCTGACACTATTAAGAAGGATTTTTGTTTTATGGAGAAGCACAAGGTCATTAGAAGCATAACACAATATCCTGTGACAATCCAGGATGTTCTCCTGTGGAAGTCTGAGCCCATCTCATGAAGGGTCAGCCCTTTGTTTCACTTTTGTTCTTGATTCCTAGCACCTAAAGCGTGGGAGACACTTAATATTTGTGGATTGTTATAGTTATTGATAAGCCTGCTTTGCAGGTTTCCCACTCGACTTCATATCATAAACTGGATAATCTGCATAATGGGCATTCTTCAGTTATATGACTTTTCTGAGGGGATGATGAGGCTGAATTCAGGTCAGTAAGGCGGATAAGTGTGCATCATCATCTTCTGAAGACAAATTGAAGCCACAAGGACTTTATTTCAAGAAAATTATAGGACACATAAAATATATGCAATTAGTTTAGGATAGATGTAAAGTACATGTAATCATGCTAGAAAGATATAGGTGAACAGAACATGTATACTTGTGTGTATACACATACATTTGTATGGATATACACTTATAAATTATGTGTGTATATGCACACATATACACGTACCCCTACAGAAGTAGTATGAAATAATAGAAAGAGTTGAGTATGATAAGTGAGGGAGGTGATGGAACAAGCATTAATTAGGTACCCACTAAACACTAGGCACTAGTAACTCATTTGATCCTCACAACAACCCTGGGAGGTAGGTGGAATTATTATCGCTATTTTAAAGTTGAGGAAATAGAAATACAGGTTAAGTGATTTAGCCAGGGTCAGACAGCTAAGAAGTATCTGAGGATGAACTTGAACTCGGTCTTCCTGACTCCAGGTCCAGTGCTCTATGTACTGAATAACTCAGCTGTCCCTAATGGGTGAGAATTCAGGTTTAAATATTGGTTTTCACATATATTAACTCTATGATTATAGACAGATCACTTAAGTTTTCTGAGTTTGTAAAACCTGTCCCAGGTATCTGTTCCAAACAAGGACTCTGACAATGCAGTCAGACTCTCATGGGTACATTTCATTGAGCCAAGGAAAAGGAAGCTTATACTAGTTTATAGGAGAATCATACAGTAGATGTGCATAGATTCATATTCATTGACAACTGAATTCATCATTAAAAGAAAAAGGTTGGGTTCAGGTTCAATTTAGCAAATATTTATTTTAGCCCCTACTCTGTACAAGGCTCAGGATGAAAAGATAGATCCTCATAGAGCTGACATTCTATTGACTGCTATAACATATGTACCAAGAAGTAAGGATAATGTAATTTCCTGAAGGAAGAGCAGAAACCATTAGGAATATCAGGAAATGCTATTCTTTGGAGATGTTATGTGACCTAAGCCTTTCATGAAGAAGGGTACAGTTTCTAACATACAAAACTGAGGAAGAAGTGTATCCTGGGCATAATGAGTAACCTATGCAAAGACAAAGACATAGAAGGTAGGATGCCAATGTGGTCAACTTGTTATAACAGAGGTTACAAGAAACAGGTTAGGGGATAGTAATATAAAGTGTCTTATAAGATACATAGGAGCCAGGTTGTGGAAGACTTGGAATGCCTGGTTGACCAGTTTGCATTTTACCTTAATGCAATGTTTCTCCAACTTCTTGGTCTCATAACACCCTTTACACAATTAAAAATTATTGAGGCCTCCCCAAAGATCTTTTGTTTATGTGGATTACATCTCTTGATATTTACAATATTAGAAATGAAAAGTTCTTAGTATTATTGTGACAATAATTTTGACTTCAAAGACACGGCCTTTCCCTGCCAACCCCTTTGTCATGGTCTTATTTCTGGAATACACTTTGAAAACTTCTTCCCTAGAGAAAATGAGAAGCTGCCAAAGATTTTTGAATAGGGAAGGGACATATTCAGATCTATCCTTTAGAAAGACTACCTTGATAATTGCAGAGAGGACTACTAAGAGAGGGGAAAGACATGAAACAGGGAATCCTGGTAGCAGGCTATTACAATAGCACAGGATAGAGAAGATGAGGGCCAGAGTTATGATTATGGGTATGTGGACAAAAAGACTCAACACTGCTTTACAGGGAAAGTTATTGAGATTTGACAATGGATGGGATGTGGGGTGTAGGGGAGGGAAAAATAGATGCTTTAAACATGACTGTCCATTTTAGTATCTGGGCAACCAGAAAGATAGTAAGATGCTCTGCAGAAATCAGGAATTTTGCAGAATGGCTGGTTTGGGAAAGACATATAATGAGTTCCAAAAGAACAATAAAATGAAATTAGTATATTTAGTCAGTTAATATGCATTTGAGACCATACTATGTGCCAGGCCCTTAGCTAAGCCTCAGGAATACAGTTCCTATGTTTTTTGTTCAGGGCAATGAGCGTTAAGTGACTTGCCCAGGCTCACACAGCTAGTAAGTGTCAAGTGTCTGACACTGCCAGTTGAATCCAGGGCCGGTGTTTTATCCACTGGGCCACCTAGCTGCCCCATATATTTCCTATCCTTAAAGAACATTCATTCTACAGGGGAGACAACATGTAAATAATAACTAAGTATATGCAAAGTATAGAGAAAGTAGATAGAAGGACCCAGAGGAAAAGGCACTAGCAGCTGGAGTGAATGCAGAAGTGCTGTAGTGGGTGAAATTTAAAGAAGCCAGAAAAACTAATTGGTGGGGAGAAAAAGGAAAATATTCCAGACAAGGAAGTCCCATGCAAAGACATTCTTTGGTAAAGGTAAAAGCATTCTCTGAATGTCAGTAGGTCAATAAACATTTATTAAGTACCTATTATGTGCCAAGCATTGTACTAATTACCAAAGATACACAGCAAGTCAAAGGACAGCCCCTGCTCTTGAACTCACAGCTAAATGAGGAAGACAAAGCAAAAACAAATAAACAAAACAAAAATACAAATAATCAAAAAAAACCTATGTATAAAAAAAGCTATATACAGGAGAAATAGGAAATATTCAAAGGAGGGAAGGAATAAAATTAAGATGGATTATAGAAGGCTTCTTGTAGGAGGTGAGAATTTAGCTAGAACTTGAAGGAAGCCAAGAGGCAGAAATGACAAAGAAGAGTGTTGCAGGCAAGGGGTCACCCAGTCAGGACATGAAGTGTCTTATTGGAGGAAAAGCAAGAGACCAATGTCTGTGGAGACTGTGGGGTGGAAGAGACTATAAGGTATAAAAAGACTTGGGGGGGGTGATATTGGGTCACAAAGAAATTTGAGTGTTAAGTAGAGGATTTTGTATTTGATCCTGTAATTAATACGAAGCAACTGCATGTTGTTGAGTAGAAGGGTGACATGGTACAACCTGTATTTGGGGCAATTGAATGGAGGAAGGGGCAGATGAATAGAAGATGGATTACATTGGAGAAAGACTTGAGGTAGTGAGATGAGCTAGGAAGCTACTTCAACAGCCCAGAGAAGAGGTGAAGGGTTCAGTTAGAGAGGTGGCTATGTGAGTAAAGTGAAAGGAGTGTATATCAGAGATGTTACAAAGGCAGAAACAACAAGATTTGGAGATAGATTTGATATGTGGGTAAGTGAGAGTGATGAATTAAGAATGACACAGGCTATTGTTTTTTGTTGCTGTTTTTCTTTTTTGAGGTTTTTCCTTTTTGCTCTCAATCTTCTTTCACAGTAAGACTAATGCAGAAATATGTTTAATGTGATTGTACATATATAACCTATATCAGATTACTTGCTGTCTGGGGGAGGGGGTAGGGAGGGTAGGGAGGGAGAAAAATTTGAAACTAGAAATTTTATAAAGACAAATGTTGAAAACTATCTCTAAATGTAACTGGAAATTAATAAAATATTTATATGAGAAAAAAAGAATGACACAGAAATTGCAGGCCCAAGTAATGGTCAAGATGGTAATGCCCTTGACAGTATAATAAAGTAGAAAAGTTTCCCAAAAGCTAGGGAAAGGGATCACCCTTATTAATGACACTCATGTGGTTTAGAAAATTGAAATACTATTTTCATATTACATGTATTTATCACCTAGTGATACACAACATGATTATTTGTACTTATCTACTTCTCAATTTCCACAAAAATAAACACAAAATACTCCAAAATGTTTTATTTCTCTCCCAAGAACGTAAGGACCTACTAGAGAGAAAGATGATAAGGAATTACACATGCAAAAATAAATCAAAAAAAGTTAAATGCTATTTCAGTATTCTGCTGTTGGAAGGTAATCTAATAAGCTTCATGTGTTCCATTGTAATTCATTAATAACTGTATCTCCTCTCATATTGGACTGGAGTCTTTATTGTGATTCAGGTTGTTTCTATTACACAATCATTCCTGGGGACTGGAGCTGAAAATATTTTTCTTTGTTTCTGAATCAGTGAACATTCACAGAGATGGAAATATGCACTCTGAATGTAGTACTGCAGAGTCAATAAATGCCATATTTGGGGGAGGAACGGAGCAAGTACTAAAAGTAAACAATTTGCCTATGGTTATGCCTCATAACTATAAGGCTTCTCCTTTCCAGAGCTGTTGGGCTATCATAATCAAGGAAAGAACAGATATCTGAATATAAAAAAGCAAGTTTAGAAACTAGCAGAAATAGCATCAGCTATTTTAAAAAGTAAGAGGTCATTGTCAGTCTTCCTTAATCTTTGTGCCTTCCTTTTGAGACTACCTTCAGTTTTTACTATAATAACTTATTTTAACAAAGATTAACAATGACAATAATGATAATAGTTAGCATTTATATAATGCTTTAATTTGTGAAACATGTTGAACGTTTTCCCATTTTATCCTTCCAACAAACAAACCTTTGAGCTTTATTACGAAATCTTTCACTCTTCAATTTCTCTGGCTCCTTTTATGAAAAGATTGATGATTATTATCAGGACTCAGATGTAGAGTCAAGGTTAAGGATCAACTTAGGAAAACCAAGACTTATGCTTGGTCCCACAACGAAACAAGGAGTATGAAGACAAGGGACAAGTCAAAACCTCATATAATCATTATACTTTGTTAATTATATTCTTAATATATGTCAAAACCTCAATTACTCCTATTCCTTTGTTCATGTGTCCTCCTATAATTAGGTGTTGAGGATTTCTATCCACACTGGGATTACTCAATATAAATCACTTGAAGTCAGGGATTTTTATATTTAATTTTTTTGAAGCTGGTCTTAACAAAGAATCCCATGTTCAAACACCTAAATTACTTTTCATGATGATTGTCTCACATTTTCAAATTATGCCATACCAGGATTCAAATCCATGCAACCATCCTCGGCATCTTGGAATATCTTGCCATCCACCCAAATGCCATTATGTACAATCCTCCTTGCAAAGTGCCTGAATTGCTACAATCCATTCCATTTCTAAATCACATGACCCTTATTTTCTCTGTAACTACACCTCTTCAAGGCTTTAAAAAGTTCACAATTCAATAAAGATTAGTACCCCCTCAACCAAACTACACTAAAGCTCCTCCATACCTTAGTAGATTGTTTTATCACTTGCCATATTCATCAATTATTAGCTGACTTTATGGTGAGGAACTTTGCCAAACTTAGGACAATCTACACAGTATCTATTGGTAGGCCTGCCTATACTCAAAGTTTTTCCAGTTGGATGCACTCTGCTGGCATAGCCTTCTACAATTCAGGGTCATTTCTATATTAGGAGAAGGCCTCAAAGACTTCTTAAATGTAGGTTATTGTAATTATTGTTCCTTAAAACTATTCCAAAATAACTTAAACTTAATAAATTTTAAGGAGACAACCATTCAAAAACAGAGGAGTCACTTTTAATCCTGGGGACATGTTGCATTATTTTTGTTTTGTTTTGTTTTGTTTTAAGTTCACATATTGGAACACATGAGAAAAAAATGTTTTTGTCTACCTTCCAGTATATTCCCCAAAGGAAGTAACTCAAGAAAGTGGGGGAAAGAGGGCATGGAATTGATTGTTACAGCAATATCAAAAGTGGTATTGTTGATAAAAACAAGAGGTAACCTTCACAAATACACTGTTTTCTTTCAAAGAAAAAAGGTAAAATGCCAGAGAAACTTTAGTGATGTTTTCACATAGAATTTACTAAGTAGACTTCTGAAGTTTTATAAAAAAGTATTAATGAGAAAAAAAATAAAGAAAAGAAACAGATAATGTACATGTCATATATACACATATGTGTGTATGTGTGTGTGTGTGTGTGTGTGTGTGTGTGTGTGTACAAAACAAGGGAGGGAGGGAGGAAGGGAGGGAGAGAGAGAGAGAGAGAGAGAGAAAAAGAGAGAGAGAGAGAGAGAGCGCATACGTCTCATTCAAACTTAGCCAAGACCTAGCTAATATTAGAAACAGCAGAAACCATCCTCCTTTAATTAAATATTCTGCCATGTAATCTCTCTTAACTTCCATAAATACCTGTACTTCAGCAGTTGGTTTTTAAAAAATTGTTTGAAAACATGCTGGTATTAAAGTGGGAAAATTCATACTTCATAGCAACAATCCATAATACATTTCAAAGTGAACACTTATAGATCCTAACCTTGGTCCTCTAAATCAACAGTGAGCCCTTGCTTCACATTCTCCTGGATCAGCTGAAGTGTTTGCTCAAAAATCTCCCCTGCTCTTGCAGTCTCAACAGTGAAGGGGTCCCGTGGATAACGGAACTGAGCCAGCAGGTCACTAGGAGTTCGAGGTCTTCTGCAGATGACAAAAACAATGGTATTTATGAAGTAAATTAAACAAACACCCCAGATGATGCTTCAGGGATCTGAAAAAAAAAACACATTAATAAACTCCCATCAAGTTGTGAGTTTACTTAGTGAACATAATTCCTTTTGTATTTTGTCAGTGCATTAGCTTGAGGAAACAATTATAAGGAATGGAGTTAGTAGAATAGTGAACAGTCTCCTAAGAAATCCTATACATTGTACAAAACATAAAGGAATAAATATGGTCTCTAATGCAGGGACAATTCACATTTTTTCCCTTTGTTAATACTATACCATTAATAACAGAGCATTGCATGTACCTTCAGAAAGACAATCTTTTGGAAATAATTTATTGCAATTAGTCATTGAATATCGATCTATCTATTATTATATATGTATTACCAATTAAACATATAGGGATATGTATGTATATATACATACATGTACACATACATATATGTATATGTGTGTGTCTATATGTATATATTATAAGTCACTGGAATGAGAGGCTCTGGAGATTTTCTGTTAGGAAAGAAATATTTGTTTTTAGAGAAGATGGAAAACTTCATTGAAATGCAATTCAACTCAGTAAGCCTATATGCATTCCTTACACTGATGACATTCAAAACTCATTCACACTTCACTAGATGGTTTAATGAGTTCATGTAGATGATATCTATGTGTGTGTATACATACACACATATATACACACAAACATATAAGTATATATTTGTATACATATATGTATATACACAGGTGTATTTGTACATATAGATAAATGTATATAGGAATATATGTGTGTGTGTTTACTAGGGACCTGTCGTTAATCCTATATTATTCAATCAATCAATCAACTTTTATTAAGTACTTAGTATGGGCCAGACACTGTGCTAGGGATACAAAAAGAAGCCAAAGACAATTACTGTCCTCAAGGAGCTTACAATGCAATGAGAGAAACAACATACAAATAAATATATACAAAACAAACTGTTTACAAGAGTATATAGGGATTAATTAACATAGAAAAACCACTGGTATTAAAAGAGAGTAGGGAGGCCTTCCTATAGAAGGCAGGGTTTCAGTTGATACTTAAAGGGAACTAGCAAGTTCAGTAGTTTGAGCATAGGAGAGTGTTCCAGGCATAGGGGACAGTCAGAGAGACTGCCTGAAGCTGAGAGATAACCTTGTTTATGGACCAGCCACTAGATCAGTGTCACTGGGTCAAAGAGTGTGTGTTACTAATGACTTCATGGAAGAAAAAGAACTAGGGAAATATCCCTGAAGGTGGAGCTAAGATGGCAGAGAAAAGGCAGTAACTTCCCTGAGCTCTCCCCACAACCCCTCCATATACCTTCAAATAATGCTATAAGACAAGTCCTTGAATAACAGAACCCATAGAAGGATGGAGAGAGATCATTTTCCAGCCAAAGACAACTTAGAATGTCAGCAGGAAAGGTCTATTGTACTGAGGTGGGAGTGGAATACAGCACTGTAGAGGCAACACCAGCACAGACAGAGCCCCAGGCAAGCTGCCCCAGATAAACAGGCCTTGGGAAACGTGGAATCAGCTGCAGCATAGGCTGATTCTGGGATTCAGCCCACAGACAGTGAGGGGGTCGGGGCCAATGGGAGATTACAGGGGTCTCTGCAGGTGTTGAGGTGGGACTCTGTTTTTTTGCCTGTGCTCAGATCCAGGTCACAGTCTTGGCTCGTGGTCCAGGTGGGAGAGGGGTACAGGCATATCAGAGCTTGCAGCCACAGTGAAATAGGACTCTGTTCCAGGTTAGAGGGCAGAGAAGCCAGCCTGTTGTTGCTGGAACACTAGAGCACAGGCTAAGGGAGTGGGGAAACATGCCTCTCCTTAGATCATACCACCTCAGACCTCCTGAAGCTTGGGACAGTGCAGCCTGGAAGCAGTGTAACACTTTAAGAAGGTGTTAAAAGTCAAGAAATAGGCTGGGAAAATGAGCAAACAGAAAAAAAAATGCTGAGCTAAGAAAGTTTCTTTGGTGACACAGAAGATCAAAATACACCCTCAGAAGACGAGAACAAAGTCAAAGTTCCCACATCCAAAGCTTCCAGTAAAAATATAAATTGGTCTCAGGCTATAGAATCACTCAAAAAGAACTTTGAAAATAAAGTAAGAGAGGTAGAGGAAAATATTGAAAGAGAAATGAGAGTGCTGTAGAAAAATCATGAAAAAAGTCAACATCTTGAAAAGCCAAATTGGCCAAAGGGAAAAGGAGATACAAAAGCTCTCTGAAGAAAATAATTGCTTCACAATTAGGATTGAGCTAATAGAAGCTAATGCATTTATGAGAAATAAAGTCACAATAAGGAAAAACCAAAAGAATGAAAAAATAGAAAGCAATGTGAAATATCTCATTGGAAAAACAACTGACCTGGCTAATAGATCCAGGAGAGATAATTTGAAAATTATTGGACTACCTGAAAACTATGATAAATAAAGCCTAGAAATCATCTTCCAAGAAATTATCAGAGAAAATTGCTCTGATATTCTAGAAGAAGAAAGTAAAATAGAAATTGAAAGAATCCACCAATAACCTCCTGAAAGAGATCCTAAAATAAAAACTTCCAGGAATATTATAGCCAAATTCTAGAGCTCCCAGGTCAGGAGAAAATATTGTAAGCAGCCAGAAAGAAACAATTCAAGTATTTTGGAGCCACAGTCAGGATAACCCAAGATCTAACAGCTTCTACATTAAAGGATCAGAGGGCTTGGAATATGGTATTCCAGAGGGTAAAGAACTGGGATTACAACCAAGAATCACCTAGCCAGCAAAAGTGAGTATAATCTTTCAGGGGGAAAATGGGAATTCAATGAAAGAGAGGACTTTCAGGCATTCTTGATGAAAAGACCTGATCTGAATAGAAAATTCTACTTTCAAATACAAGACCCTAGAGAAGCATAAAAAAGGTAAACAGGAAAAAGAAATAAGAAGGAATATTAAAAGTTCAAACTGTTTATATTCCTACATGAGAAGATGTTACTTGTAACTCAAAAGAACTTTCTCATTATTAGGGCAGCTGAATGGAGTATATTTAGACAGAGGGCACAGGTGTGAGTGGAATATGAAGGGATGATATATTTAAAAAAAAATTAAGGGGTGAGAGGAATGCACTGAGAGAAAGGGAAAGATAGAGGTGGAATGAGGTAAAATATCTCCCATAAAAGAAGCAAGAAAAAGCTTATACAGTGGAGGGGGAAATGGGGGAGGTACTGAAGAGTGAGTGAGCCTTACTCCTATCAGAATTGGCTCAAAGAAGGAATAACAAACACACTCAATTGGGTATACTAATCTATCTTACCCTGCAACAAAAAAGGAGGGGAAGGGAATAAGGGAGGAGGGGTAAAAGAAGGGAGGGCAGAATGGGGGAGGGGCAGTCAGAAGCAAAACACTTTTGAGGAGGTATAGGGTGCAAAAAGATAGAAAATAGAGTAAATATCAAGGGGAGGGAAAAGGATCAAGAGAAATACAGTTAGCAATAGTAACTGTGAAAAAATTTGAAGGAAATTTTCTGATAGGTTTTGATTCTCAAACACATGGAGAACTGAGTCAAATTCGTTAAAATAACAAGCATTCATTAATTGATAGATGACCAAAAGACATGAAGTTTTCAGATGAAGTAATCAAAGCCACCTACCGCCCTATGGAAAAAAATGTTCTAACTCACTATTGATTGGGGAGATTCAGTTCAAAACAATTCTGGGTACCATTCATACCTGTTCAATTGGACAATAGGACAGCAGAAGAAAATGACAAATATTGTAGGGGATATGGTTAAAATGAAACATTAATACACACTTGGTAAAGTTGTAAACTGATTCAAACATTCTGTAGAGCAATTTGGAACTATGCCCAAATGGTGATAAAATCATGCATACTCTTCAAACTTATAATACCACTACTAGGTTGGTATCCTAAAAGAGATTTCTTTTTGTTTTTTTTAATAATTTTTATTTATTTATTTTTTTGGTGGGGCAATGGGGTTTAAGTGACTTGCCCAGGGTCACACAGCTAGTAAGTGTCAAGTGTCTGAGGCCGGATTTGAACTCAGGTACTCCTGAATCCAGGGCCAGTGCTTTATCCACTTCACCACCTAGCCGCCCCCCTAAAAGAGATTTCTAAAAAGTTGAAATTAAAATTAGGGGAGATGCCCATCAATTGGGAAATGACTGAACAAATTGTGGGATGAGACTATGATGGAACACTATTGTGCTATAAGAAATGATTAGTAGGATGCTATCAGAAAAACCGGGGAAAAAGGTATATGAACTGATGCAACATGAAATGTACTATATATAAAATAACAGCAATATTGTATGATGATCTGCTGTAAATGAATCAGTCATTTTCAACAATACAATGATCCAAGCCAAGTCTGACAGACTTAACAAAAAATGCAATCCATCTACAGAAAAAGAACTGATGGTATCTGAATACAGATCTAAGAATAAGTTTTTGGTTTAGTTATTTTTCTAAAGGTTATTTGTCTGTTTTCTTTCACAACCTCACTAATATGGAAATGTTTTACATGAGTATACATGTATAACTTATATTGAATTGCTTTAGTTCTTAAGGGGAGTGTGGGGAGGGAGAGGGGAAGACAATTTGGAACACAAAGTTTTAAAATTAATGTTAAAATTTGTTTTTACAAGTAATTTTGGGAAAAATAAAATTCTAAATAAAAATATTTTTAAAAAAGAGTATGTGTTAAGGAGTAATGGATAAGAAGACCAGAAATTAGGTGGGGGCTTTTGATAATCTAAATAAGGGGATATGTGGCATGTTTATGAAATTTAAAAATGATACGAAGTTGGATATGGTAAATAAACTGATTAAAAGAACTGGGATCTGGAGCAGCTAGGTGGCACAGTGGATAGAGCACCGGTCCTGGATTCAGGAGGACCTGAGTTCAAATCCAGCCTCAGACACTTAACACTTACTAGCTGTGTGACCTCAGGCAAGTCACTTAACCTCAATTTCCTCACCAAAAAAAAAAAAAAAAAAGAACTGGGATCTAAACAAATATTGACAGGCCTGAAAAAAGGAGCAAATGTAAGGACATTGAAAAGTTAGAGCCCATTGCAAGGAATCCTAGCAAGACATGTATCTATGTCTATGTATACAAACATATGCATATTAACATATATCTATACGTCTAATTAGCTACATAAACTCATTCCAACATTTAGGCAAGTAAATGAAACTTTAGACTGAATTAATAGAAGGAAAGGTAGGAAGAATGACTGGCCCTGTGGTTTAATTAGAGTAGAGGGAATTTAAATCTAGAAGGTAGAGGTAGGGGTCATAAGAAGGATGGTTCAGAAGGGTATATTTAAGTATAATGGAAGAGGGAACTTTCCAGCATTTATATGTGTTTACAGAGCAAAGAAAACTTGTTCACAAGGCATTGAGTTCTACAACAAAGAATCAAAATCTTGTAATTGAAATAGCCAGCAGAGACAATCCAAATCAATGTTCTCTACAATGTCTTCAATACATAACCATCTAGTCTTTATTAAAGCCTTTTATTCTCTATTAAAGGCTTCTGGTCTTATTAAAGCCTTCTAGTCTTTTTTAAAGACTTCTAGTCAGAGAAGACAATTCCAATTTGGGATAACTCTAAATGTTGTGGAGTTTTCCCTTACATCAGTCCTAAAGCTACTTCTTTGCCATTTTTAACCACTGCCCCTCATTCTTTCTTGAGAGCAAACAGAAGAAATGTAATCATGTTTCCACATGATAGCCCTTCCATCATTTGTGGATAATTATCATGGCTCCTTCTCCCAAAGACATTTAATATCCCCAGCTCCTTTAAATGGTTCTCACATAGTATGATTCTGAGGCCTCTCACCATCTTGGTATTGTATTCATTCCAAAGCTCTTTAGCTTGTCAACATCCTTCTATTTGACCCATTTCAAGATCTGTTTGGATCTTGACTCTTTTAGTAAGCATATTTATCCCCCCCCCCAACTTTGTGTCATCTTCACATTTGGTAAGTATGCCATATATTATCTAAGTTATCAATAAAAATTCTGAACAGTACAAGATCAAAGACAGAACCCTAGAACATTCCATTTTATAAATTTCTCCAAGCTGACACAAATCCATTAATGAAAAATCTTAATAGAAATTTTCCCACTGCATCTGGATGAAGTTTAAATGGTACTGTAGATGTACTCTTAGGGCAGTTAGGTGGCACAGTGAATAGAGCATCAGGAATAGAGTCAAGAAGACTCATTGACATGAGTTCAAATCTGGCCTTAGATACTTACTAGCTGCATGACTCTGGGCAAGTCACTTTACCATGTTTGTCTCAGTTTCCTCATCCATAAAATGACCTGGATAAGGAAATGGCAAATCACTCCAATATCTCTAGCAAGAAAACCTCAAATGGGATCATGAAGAGCCAGATACAACTGAAAGCACTGAAAAACAAAGAATTACTCTTACTGAGACATTGGTTGGTTTAAATGACCTTTGAGGTACCTTCTAACTTTAAAACTTGGTGATTTTCTTTTGTTCAAAATATTTTTAAGTGAGTGGAGCCAGAATTTGAACACAGGTCTTCTTTTTTCTTTTTTTTCTTCTTTCTTTCTTTCTTTGCAAGGCAATGATGATTAAGTGACTTGCCCAAGGTGACACAACCAGTAAGTATCAAGTGTTGTTCAAAATACAAAATATTGTGCAAAATTTTAAGAACATACCTTGAAGAAGCCCATAATATAACTGTGGAAATAAGGTATACCACACATACATACACACACACACACACACACACACACGAACACACACATTATAGGGCAGTGATACAAAAGTGATTGAGATTAGTGCAGAAGAAAGTTACAAATGAAATGCTAAGTTCCATGGAAGGTGATATTTAAAGCTTAGGTAAGGAGAGGGGGTTATGAAAGAAGACAGTTAACCTGTTCCAAACGAAGACTGATTTAAAATTTAGCACAAAATACAACATTTAGATATTTCCAAATAGAAATGTAGAAGCTGATTTTAAACGAGGCATACACATTCTTTGTTTGGGACCAGGTATCATCACTAAATTTAGCAAAGAGATTGAGAAAAGATACTTTCTTTTTCTTTGCCCTGTTTTTTTATGCAAATAAATACTCTGTGCCTTGTGGGTTATAATAAAAAGGATATTTAGATCCTTGTAAGAAAGTGACCATTAAAAACAGTATTATTGGCTCAAACTGAAATAGCAACTATTCTCATGTATTTATCATTAGCATCCTATTTCATAACCAAAAAAATCTTTAAAGAAAATGCTTGGTTGCCAAAGAACATAGCTTGAGACAAAGCACTCAGGGTCTATTCTGTAATATTAATATTCTTGATCCTGAATTATTTCTATTACAGTGTGTTTTTCCCATTATTCACAAAAGATGACTATAAAAGTCCCTCATTTATTCTAAAATAGTGGGACAATGGGCAAGAGAAGGAAAAAATATTGGCTTAAGTAGATAATCCTTTACACTTCAATATTATCAGGTTAGCAACAAACATTGTTAGGTTCTGTGCATACTAACCCCTAACATAATTAATAATAGAGAAAAGTTTGTTCAATGGCTATAAACATGATGAAGCCCATTGCATAGGTATCTATCATTCTTCCTACTTTTACCAAGGTAGTTCTGATTCATAGAAAATTCTTTGGGAATGAACACTGGCTAGTAATGCAGTGATCAACTTAACTTTTATTTCAATAGCTGAACTGACAATGACTGCTTTTCCCAGATGATGGCCTGGCTTGCCAAGCTTAAAGAAAACATATTTTGACAATCTCATAACAGTATCCCTGTTTGTGATTTATGAAGCTCGCAATAGCTAAACAGAACTGAAATGAAAACAATTTTCATAAGCAAAATAAAATAAAGCCTTACTGTGAAAATAGATTTCTTCTTGTGGAGTTAATTGCACTGTCAACCCTCTGGATGGCATCAAGAATGGATGATTCAACAAAGTTATCACCGGCTTGTCTACCCTGTATTGCTGTAACAACAATCCCATGATTTAAAAAAAATTAAAGTTAGGAATTACATGATGTAAATGACATTTAACACCTTTTATATTTTAGAAGGGACAACTTTTAACAAAATGAAAACACCATAAAACCTCCAGGTGATATTTTCTATTATATAGCAAGAGCAATATTCCCCAACAAAGCTCCCAATGAAAAGTCTATCAGTTTAATTCAGAGATTTAAATTTCTCCAAAAACTGATAAATGCATATGGACTATTTTATTTTATAGTAATCATTCAGAGAAACCAATTGTGTAAGGATGTAGAATTCTTGTGCTATTGAGGTCTAGCTCATGTGCAGAGCTCCTCATATGATGCCTATCTTTATGGAGAGGTGAGGGAGCTTGCTTCTGGGAGAACAGTTTTGCTATGTAAGGGAAGTGCCTTTGGGACACTGTAGAGCAAGTATAGCCATAGTTTTCAGATGGCTAACCCTGTGGTTAGGAGGAATCTTTTCTGATGAGCTATGTAGCTAGAACTGTTAGTATTCAATAAGGCTTCTCAGAATCTTACCTGCTCTTTGTGGTAAGGGAAAAGACCTTTTGGCCTTTTGCCTTCAGTGCCTGTGCAGACCCAAGAAAAGGGCTTTAGCCCTTAACCTTTTGTTCCTTCCATTCTATATGAAGGAAGTAGAGTCTTTCACCTTAGGAATTTTGAATGGTCTGGAAAGGGAGTAATAGGAATCTAAAAGCCAGAGTCTAGATTGGGTCTTTGTAGCCAGTATAAAATTGATATGCTAAGAAGCAAGGAGTGACCTTTGGAAGAAATTTTGGAACTCTAGCCTAGAGAATGGCTCAAAAACAGATATTTCAAGGGAACAAGACTTTACATACTGTATCCCACCAGCAAGTTTAAAAAATAGAAGAACCCTATGCCTTTCATTCCTGGCACTTAAATTGAAGAAACTCCTAGACTTACAGACACAAGCCTCAGAATATGCTATCAGTGCCTGGGTCCTATACCAGTTAAGGGTTAGGTAGGAAAGTTTATAGTTCTGAATATCATGAGAAATACATCCCATGTAGTAGTGTAAGTTTAAGGGAAGATTTGGAATACATTAATTGAGAGGGGAAATAATCAAAGAACTTGTGGATCTAAAATCTGTGGTCCTGGATATGATTTTGGCCTTATTATATATTCCCTTTATGATCTTAGGAGAGCCACTTTAATCTCTCTAGGCCTAAGTTTCCCCATCTGTGAAATGAGAGGTTTGGCCTAGATCAGAAATCAGCAAACTTTGAGCTAAGAATGATTTTCTTTTACATTTTTTAAATACAATAAAATTTTATTTTAAAATGTTTTAAAAACCTTTCAAAAACTTTACTTAAAAATGTAAAAAATATTCTTAGCTCCAGGGACTATAGGATTTACTGCTTGGGCCTTAGTTTGCAGACCCCTCTCTAAGGTCTCTACCAACTCTAAATCTCTTATCTAATGATGGGCCTAAGAAGATTGTATCATGCTATACCTTGTAAGCTACTTGAGGGCAGGGACTTTTCCTTTTTATTTCTATGTGTATAGCCAGCTCTTAGCATAGTGCCTGGTACATAGCAGGTAATGAAAGAATCCTTCTTGACTGCCAGCTAACATGACTTGCAAGTAAGATATGGAATAAAGAATCTAATCAGGGTGCAGCTAGGTGGTGCAGTAGATAGGGCACCAGCCCTGGAGTCAGGAGAACCTGAGTTCAAATCTGGCCTCAGACACTTGACATTTCTTACCTGTGTGACCCTGAGCAAGTTACTTAACCTCAATTGCCTTACCAAAAAACAAACAAACAAACAAACAAACAAAAACAGAATCTAATCGCAGCTATTATTTGAAGATAAAGAAAAAGGAAAATGATGTGGATTAGGAGTGTACTGAAGATGTGATATCTGATAGATAATAAGAAATATTTATTATTTCCAAGAGCAAGCTTTCTAGCCCCTAAAGCAGATTATTTATGGAGGATGTATGTGAAAACATAGATAAGAATTATTCAAGTGATGAGGTGCAGAGGGACAGTGGTTTATATCAGTGAAAAATGTACTTATATGATGAAATCTATATATTTATTCATATATCCATCAGTGCATCAGAGTCAGAAACATGAAATTCTGTTAAGTCATCATTTACATATGGTATCGGGAAAGTTGTTAAAAATCATAGTGAAACAAATACTAATTCGTACAGAAATTTATTGATGCAACAGGGATTTATTGAGGACATAAGTCTTCAAATCAGATTTTGGTTTTAAAACAAAATCTCATACGTTTTCTATTTACACTGGGTTCCAAAAAGAATGAGGTAGTCAGAAACTGACAAGATACCTGAAGGTAGGGACCATATCTTTTCTATACCTGACATCTTCCATAGCTTAGGATAGTGCCCTGCAAAGTATATTTACTTAATTTCTGTTTTGATTAATTGAATGTCAACTATAAATTAAAAGAGCTATTACCTCCTTAGTTCCCCCTTTCCTGGGTTCCTCTCTCCTTCTATTTGGAGAGGGTGGAAGATAGACCCTGAATAATTTCTTCTGGATCTTCTATTTAAGGAGGATTCCCAGGGCAGTCACTTCTTCATTCCTCACCCAGTTGCATTTCTATGAACTTCATCATGTCTTCACTCCAGGTACCTTTCCCAACCTCTATTTTTGAATGTTGTCTTTTCCTCTTAGACTGCAAGCTCCTTAAAAGTAAGGATTGTCTTTTACCTATATCTTTGAATACCCAGTGTTTAGCTCAGTGCCAGGCACATAGTAAGATGTTTACTAAATGATTATTGACTATGTAGGCAAAAGTAAAGTCACAATTTCAAGTTCTATTCTCTAGAGATTAACCAATGGTATCTGTGATCTCATCAGTATAGGTATTCTCTCTTAACAGTGAAGAGTTAAACTCATTCATCCTCTGGAGATGAAGGTTTAAAAAGGTACTCATAAAAATAAAAAACAAACATCTAACCACAATGATCATTTAAAGTATCAGATGGAAAAGGCAACAAAAAGGATTGTTTTCAAACAATGAAATCAAAGGAAATAATGATAATTTACTTTTGTGTAGCTTTTCCAGTTTTGACAGTCTATATTAATTTTCTCTCTCATTATATTCTCACATCTCAGACAGTAGAATCCTTTTATGTCTATTATATAAATGTAGACACTGAGGCTCAAAGAAATAAACTAATTGGATATATTCACCCAGTTACTAAGTAACGGAACCATTTTTTACTCCAAATGTAAGGCATTTTCTAATACCTGCCTTTCATGTAACTCTCAATGTCCAGTTTGGGATGATAACTGATATTTAAAAGAAGAAGCACATCAAGCAAGAAAAATAACTATATCATAGCATTTGGCTAGGTCCTGATTAGTGTGAATAATGAATCCCGTGAAGTGAACCCATTATTCAAATTTGCACTATAATTCCCATTGGTTTGGTGCTAATTATCATAATTTTACAAAAAGTATAACTTCAAGTAGTGTGAATTCAAATACATATTACAACTTCTGAGGATTCATTATCTGCACTAATCAGGACCTACCTGAACTCAGAAATGGAAATGAATTTACTTTCAAAAATTGATCTTAGAGTTAAAGGTCATCAGATGAAATGGAACAGTTTAGAAACTCACAGCAAATAACTGTAATACAATATTCCTTCTAATTATAAGTAGAAATTAAAAAAAAAAACAAGATAATGAATGGGAACCCGTATAAAATCTGCCCTCCAGAGCATCATAAAAAATTTAAAGCATTATAAAATCCAGGCTGACACATACTTCACCACTAAAAAGTATAGGAAAAAATGTGACACAGTTGGGTGAAATATATGTATTTTAATTCATATTCAAATTTATATATTTACATTCTACTATTTTGTCTTATAAAATGGGCAACTAAATAGAATAAGATTCATAGAGAATAATGTAGGAGTTTTGTGGAGAAATAAGATGAAGAAAATTTGTGTCTGGTTTGACCTTGCCAACTGAATACTTGGGTGAGTTGATCACAATTTCTAAGACTGATATACTGTCAATTATATTTGACCTTCAAAACGACTGAAATGATAAGCTCATATAACTGTAACTGAATTGGGTAGTTCAATTGGAACAATCAAAAGATGCTGAAATCAAATTTTGGACAACTCAAGTTAGTTGGCCAGGATAGGTAACTTCCCTTAGATTGTCGCCTTTATTTTTAAGTATTACCAAAGATATCTGGGAATTGATCTTAAGGGAATCATTCAGGCTAAATTATTTTAAATAAACCCACTATACCTCTCCTACATTCCCCTCCCCTATAACACACATATCTACATGTATTTAACTGTACTCAATTTGTTCAACAGTCTTAAGAATCTCCATTTCATAAAGGACAGGCATGTGGTGTAATGGCAAATTATCTGGATTAAGACAATTGGGGTTCATGTTTCATAAACTACAAATCTCCATAGAAAGGCAAGGTGGGGTTATTAGAAAACATAAAGAAGCTCCTTAACCTGTCTCAGTGTATGGAGAAAGTGACTGCCTCCACCTCACCTGCCCCTGTGAATTTATAAAATAGAATAGTTGAGTGATATTTAGCAAAATGTGGTCAGCAGGGAAAATGAGGAACATAGTCAAAATTAATCCAAAGTTATTAGTTGTACATGCAACTTGGGTGTGGAGAAGGCATGCATAGAACTACCCTTCCTGATCATAGCCATGTGTGTTACCTTAGTGCTCAGATCATTTGGAATTAAGAAGCCTCTCTATACATGGAACTCAGTGCTAAAGCTCTTAAGCTTTGAAAGAACAAAGCATCCAAATATTGGCCACAGATTAAAAAGAACCAGGACTCCCTCCTTGCCTCGCTTCTTTTCTTTGCACAGGGCACCTGTCTAGATGAACTATATGCTTGAATCCTGAAAGAACTGGCTGATATATAATGGCTGAATGACAAACAGTAATGTGAAAGATTGGAAACCAAAGGAATATCACTAGGTGAGAGAAGGGGAAACACTATTCTAATTTTTGAGGGGGATAAAGGGAGGGAGACTTGCGGGGAAGAGAACAGATTCTCCAAACAGTGGATCAAGTAGTTTGACTTGGATTCCCAGAAAATTTCCAGAATGCATCATTAAAGCAATGATTGGTCAACATCTAGAAAAGGAACTAGGAATTACAAAGAATCAGCATGGCCTAAACAAAAACAGGTTGTGCAAAGGTCCCATTTCTTTGTGTTTTGGGGTTTTGGTTTTTGTTTGTTTTTTACAATGGTTGGTTGTTGTCCTTCATTTTGGGGTCAAGGTACAGTGTGTTTAACTATGGCTGATCAGACCAATATGAACTCAGAAGGCTCTACCACAGGTCGGGTACAAATAGTCCATATGAACATTTAGAGTAGAGATGTTTCTAAATTTGCACATCTCACATTACATTTCTTTTGAGCTAATGCAATTCTGCTTTGCTCATAGATCACAGCACTTTCTTTAACATTAGCATGCCATGTCACACTGGGTAGTATGTGTCAGTGTCGCTTATGTCACAAAATTGATTCCAAAATCTTCAGATAAAACTTGAAAGTGTCTTTATATTGCTTCCTCTGACATCCATGTGAACACTTGCCTTCTGTGAATTCTCCAAAATATATTTGTCTTTCAGGCAAATATACTTTTGGCATTCAAACAATGTGGCCAGCCCATTGGAACAGCACTCTCTGCAGTAGAGTTGGAATGCTTGGCAGTTCAGTTCAAGGAAGGACCGCAGTATCCTGTAACTTATCTTGCCGAGTGATCTTCAGAATCTTCCTAAGACGATTCAAAGAGAAGTGATTCAATTTCCTGGCATGGCACTGGTTAACTGTCCAGGTTTCACAGGCATACAACAATGAGGTCAGCACAATAGCTTTGTAGAACTTCAGTTTGGTAGTGTAACGATTAGAATGATGCCACCTGCTGCAGACTTACTGTAGAAAAGCTGCGCCATGAGGTGAAGAACTCTGAAGGCAAGATCATGCGTCTTTTCTTTGGTGTCAGGAAGTGATGTTGGCTGGTGGGAAGAAGAAGGGGGAGGCTGGCGCTCTGACTTGCTCTCTTTCCTGAGGACTCTAGTGGAGAAGGGAGCTAGAAATGTGTTTGCCCTTTAATAGATAGATGAATCTAGGCTTTTCTCTCTCTTTACCAAATTCTTATTCTCCTTAATAAATGCTTAAAAGTCTAACTCTTGCTAAAGCTTATATTTTATTGGTGACTACTCATTAGATATTTTAGACAGTATAGCTAGAATTTTAGCCCCTTACAGATGGCTGACCACAAGAGGAAAGCTGAACCTCGGTCTTCTGATCTTCCAGTTGCATAAGAAATTTCCCCCACCCTGTCCCTTTAAACTGCTAAGTACTGGCTGTTTTCCCTTTAAATTCTTTCAAATGGACCTTTTAAACTCCCTAATTACCCTATTTCTGATTTTACTCTGTTTAACCAGACAAATGGGGGATAGGATCATGTTAATGCTTTGTTTTTTGTGGATTTTCTATTTCTATTTTTATTTTTGTTAGAAGAGCCAGCAAGGTGCTCACGCAAGGGAATATAAATATCCCTCTGTCTCTCAACCATGCTTTTTCAAAGAAACCTCTGATTCTTGCAGCTTTTCCTAGTTCTAAGAATAATTGTTGCTCTAATTTTGCATGCCTGGAGGTGATGACCCAACCTCTAGAAGCTGTTAATCCCCTAGCAGTGGGGGAAGGGGAAACCAGGCCTGAGTTCAAAATCAAGTCTGATTCAAATTGCCCTGGTCCCTCCCCTCCTCTCCAGACCCCACCTTTTACCCCTCCCTTGGCCAAGGCCCTTGATTCGCCTGCCAGGGAAGTCCAGAGATCTAATGCACATGCGCAGCTTTCTCTACCTGCATTTTCAGCCCTACCCCAGCTGAAATGTAATTCTGAGGCAACCTTAGAAAACCCTTTAAATTCCAGATATGCTGCTTTGTTCATAATTTTGCTAATCTGCTTTTGTCTTTAATTAGTAACCTTCTAAAGCATTTGTATTATGAAAGGACAGACAGACAATATAGAGGGGTTAAAGAAGAAAAACTTAAGCTGAATAAAAATGACAATCATCATCATAGTTCAAGACTGCTTCTTTTTTTTTTGTTTTGTTTTGTTTTTGTTTTTTTTGTTTTTGTTTTTTTTAAGTGAGACAATTGGGGTTAAGTGATTTGCCCAGGGTCACACAGCTAGTAAGTGTTAAGTGTCTGAGGCCGGATTTGAACTCAGATCCTCCTGACTCCAGGGCTGGTGCTCTATCCACTGCGCCACCTAGCTGCCCCAAGACTCTGCTTCTTTTGCCATGGAAGGATACATATTTTACAGAAATGTAGAAGTAAGCAGCAAGGTATTGATATGAATGAGTGCTAGGGATTTTAGATATCGGAATCAAAAATGTTCTAAATTCACTCAGAGTAATAATGTCAGTTCAGAAGTTACATAGGATTTCTATGCTATTACATCTACATTTTGAAATTAATGGTATGGGTCTATTTTCATAGAGATTTTCTTGGTTTTGAGATTGTGTTTTATACTTAGTTTTTTTTTAAAAGAGAATATTTGTAAAAGCTTTTTATAGTCATGTGATCAAGTTTATATTTTATAATACTCTATTAATATTAAGTTCATATTCATTTAGATTTCCCTAGTTTGAATTTCATTGTCTTTTACTGTTCCATGTGTTTTTTCTTCTATTCATTCATCTATGTAATTTTGAAACATTGCAAGATGGTTTTGATTTCATAATACAATGTTAATTCTAGGAGTATTGTGCTCCCATATTCTGAGTTGTTTGTTTTTGGTATTTTGTTCTCTCAAATGATTATTTGATCGAACTCTTTAAAGCATTTCCCTGGCAAATTGGTTGCCATGGCAAGTGTAAATTGATTCTAGAAGTATTATTTTTGATATGCATATTCCAAAAAAAAAAAGAGAGGAACATTTGTAAAAGTTTTCTTTTTTCAAAAAGAATTTTTCTTTGAGATTGTGTTGTGCTTTAACTTTCATTTAAATATGTGCCAATTTTTCACAAATGTAATTGTATAGTTAGTAAAAAAGGGTATTATTTGAAATTATTGCATAATTATATATTATATTCTGGGTCAAGATGTATTCACATTTTTTGTGATCATTTATTTTCCTCAATTTTTAAATCCATATGAGACTTGGAATATGGGAATTTATCATTTAAGATATTAATTGCCTTCATTCTGAGTTATCAGATAATAGTTGGCCAAAATGCTATCCAATCATAAGAGGAATACATGCAAAAGCAGATACTGAACTGTCACATGAGGGGAGACATGCATGAAGTTAAGGTATGGCTGAGGGAATGGCTTTTGACAAATGTTGAGGCTGGATTCTCTTGGTTTAATTTTTTTTTCTTTTCCCCCACAATATTGTACAGATGGCTGGAAGTTTTGATCCCACCCATCTCATTTTACACCTGGCTTCTATGCCCCCTCTTATATGCCTGATGCAATGGACATCTCAATCCCATGCATCTGATTAAGTCTGACTCAGTTTCTTCCAATATGTTCGGTGGCATGGAGATATATTCCATCCACCTATTTTAAGCCTGGCATACTTCATTAGCTTGAGCAATTGCTGAAGTGTGGGAATGCTCATATCCTATCATTTCTCTGTTCTTTTATGGTAACCCCCATAATTATCTCAGGTGCCATGATAAATACAGTGTTGAATTTGGTCTTGACATCTGTTACCAATTATATTAGATTTTTAAATTTCTCATAATGGCATGAGGATAATTAGGCAGGTGATGCAAAAAGTGATGAAACAAAAATAAAAATTATTTTAAAAAATTAATATTGCACCTATTGTCTTCTCAATTAACCCTCCATATGGGGGGACTATAGTAATATTAAGTTTTAGAGAATGTTTCAATTTTTGTTTTATTATATGTTTCATGTGTAACAACTAAGATTCTGAATTCCTTTAGACATGTTTTTGAGAACTTTCATTGTTTGATTTGATTATTGACAAAGTTATTTTAAAGTTGTGTTAAGCTCAATTTTGTAGGAAAGATTCCTGGCTTATTACCCCTGAAAACACTTCCATTCCATGACTACACCTAGAGGACATCTGAGAAAAGACTTTCAGAGGCTTTAAATGAACAGTTTTGTTTTGTTGGGTTTTTTTCTTTGCTCTTTCTGTTATAATGTACACCATCTGTAACATGTACCCTCTGCAGAGGCCCTCCCTTTGCAAGACCAATGTCAAAGCACCGGTTCATGAGGACAAAAAAAACCTACCCTCTGGACAAAACTTTCTTCTCTCCCTTTTCTAGATTGTTATTAACATATTGTTAGTTAGCATAGGATATTATATTCTGTTATTTTTGACAGTTTCATCAAGGAAACACCCCATTTCTTGAAGAAACAAAGGAGGGACTGTAACAATTGTAATGATGCCACCTGCTGGAGACTTACTGTAGAAAAGCTCCACCATGAGGTGAAGGTCTCTGAGGGCAAGACCATGCGTCTTTTTTTGGCATCAGGAAATGATGTTGGCTTGTGGGAGGAAGAAGGGGGAGGTTGGCCCTCTGACTCGCTCTCTTTCATGTGGACTGGTGGAGAGTGGAGCTAGGAATGCTCCCTCCCTTTAATAGATAGATGAATCTAGGCCTTTCTCTTTCTCTTCACCAAATTCTTATTCTTCTCAATAAATACTTAAAAATCTAACTCTTGATAAACCTTATAATTTATTGGCAACCACTCATTAGATTTTAGACAGACTAGCTAGAATTTTAGCACTTACAGTAGGCAAACTAATACTTCTTCTCTCTCACACTTTTCTTTGGTTCCTTCCAAATATTGAGCTAACTCTAGCAATGCAGAGAGATGAGATGGATAGAGGGCTGGCCTTGCAGTCAGGAAGACACAGATTCAGTTTCTCTCCTTGAAACATATTAGCAAGTCACTGAGCCTATATTCATACATAGCATACTTCATTACAGTTCATACCCTAAGCATTTTATTTTACTTTAAGGAGTGAATACTGATTAAACATTATATCATAAAGGATGATATTTTTAATCAAAAAAATTACCAAAACTAAAACCAAATTCATTTTAATTAAAAACTAAACTTCAATTAAAAAACAGACTTTAAAAAGGATAAGCAAAAATACGTACTTTTTTCAGGCATTAGTTGTGCTAGACCATTCTAAGCACAAACTACATGCATACCTAGGATTAAATATTTTATTGTCACAGGCATTTGTCAAAGACTCTAAGCTAAATATGAGTTGTTGATCTGAAATTACATTTTTTAGGTGTGGGGGGAAAAGAACTCTAGTTGTTTCTTGTTCTTGCTGTTGTTGTTGATGACAATGATGATGTTACTGCTGTTTTAATCACATTTCTGGGCCCCTTTCCTGCCAAATGTGAGAACTACCCAGGAATAGGACAAAGTCAAGTCACCTATCTCACTATCAGGGTATTTGTTAGATTCAAGTAATATATTTTAAAAGCTCATCTAGAGCACATAATAACTAGATATTATTGTAGCCATAGCAAAATGACTAGATAACAATC
Organism: Dromiciops gliroides; assembly: GCF_019393635.1. Lineage (NCBI taxonomy): Eukaryota > Metazoa > Chordata > Mammalia > Microbiotheria > Microbiotheriidae > Dromiciops > Dromiciops gliroides. The sequence continues at coordinate 259,387,554 of NC_057861.1, forward strand.
ATTCATTCATCTTCCAACTTTATATCTTTGATAACTGGTTGGCTATTAATAATCCTAATTAGATTATTATGTTTTTATAAAACTGCTATATCAAAAAGGGAATAATTCTCAGACTTTATCTAGTAGAAGACTACCTAGAATGCAAGCACTGGTGACTCATTTTTGTGTCAGTAGCTAAAGAGTTATTTGTTTTGTTTTGTGGTGTTCTCCTAGAAGAAAACTGGACAAATGATGCAACTCAAAGTATCCTATCAAATTTAAATCTCTTTAAATGAGTGACATTGAAAAGGGCTGACATTTCTGATGACTGTGCTGTGGCACCAAAGGAACTTCTTGCATACAAATTGGCATTAATGACAGTTTTTGTTACATAATTTTCTTTGAACTTCAATAAATCTTCCTTGCTCATCACTTTGCATCATTAAGCATGTAAATGGAGTTCATTTGCCTAGGAGGTCACAACTCATCTCTTTAGAGATTATATGAAGAATGGCATTATCTACCCTTCCCTCCCCCACTGCATTCCAACCATCGCATTGTGCTAACAAGTTTTATTTTGATGATACTTCTACCATTGACCAATTCTAAATGACAATTCCAAACAATGTAAATAGAATAATGCTTGCAATAGCTTAAAAGTATTCTGTTCATAGAATTTCGTCTTTAAAATGTATCAAATCATATATGTTCCCTTAGGACAGAAGAGTGCTTACTGTACCAGGCTCTTATGTGCATTTTAATGAGGACTGTGCTAAGCTTAATTGGAGGTCTGGATTTTTCAACAACAAAGCTTCATTATTAACATTGCTGCTAGCACTTGACAAAGGTGAAATTAAGTATTACTTACCTATTCTGTTTAATGTATGACCTCCCTAATTTGCGCTAACTAGAAGATCTATTGTGAATTTATAAATTTTGTAGGTAAGCAGACATGTACAATAAAATCATTGTTACTACACCACAAACTTCAATTATTTAATGTCATTATATGACTATAATTTACCATTTCTTATAACAATTCATAATATAATTCCAAAATTTTAGCATATTCTATTGCTTAGAAATACAGGTTAGAGCTATATTACATTAAATACTTGGATGAAACAGTGAAAAATTAATTTCTTTATTCAGATGTTTCTATATATCTAAATATTTGAGTCTTGGTTGGGTGATTATTTCCCCCTTTCTAAATGCTTTTTTGCATGGCATGCTAAATAGAAGTTCAATAAGTACTAGTCTGGGAATCAAGAGATCTGAGTTCAATTCATTATTCTGCCACTCACTTGTCATTTGGCTTTGGTAAAGTCACCTGCCTGTTCTTAGCTTCATTTCCCTAGTCATTAAAATGAGATGTTGAGTAAAAATATCTTAAAGACGCTAAGTATAAAAGTCTATGTTACTATAGTCTTTCTCCAAAAAAAAGACTACTAAAAAGAAACAAAAATTAGTAACAGCCATTTGAACAATAAAATATCATTCTAATAATAAAAAAATGAAAATGAAACTAATTCTGGTATTCTCTTTTGTACCCGTTAATTTGGCAAATTAAATCAATCAATCAATAAGTATGTATTAAATGGGAGACTACTACCGGAAACTATGATAATTAGTGGGGATATACATACAATTAGAAAAACACACAATTCCTATTCGTAAGGAGCTTACACTTTGATGGAGGGAAATGAGTACATAAGGAAATTTTATATATATATATATATATATGAAGAGAATGAATGCAAAGCAATTTGAGAGGGAGAGAACTAAGTGTGAGGAGATGAGTACAGGATCCATACAGAAGGTGGTACCTGAGCTGTGTCTTAGATGAAGAGAGGAATTCTATGAAACAGAGATGAGGAGAGTATATGTTCTAGACACTGAGGGCAGTTAGATCAAAGGCAGAGGTAGGAAAGACAAAATATTCTATATAAGGAACAGAAAGGTTAGTTTCACTGGATTGCAGAATACAAGAGGGAGAATAGTATCCAATGAGGTTAACAAAATAGGTTGCTGCCAGATTGTGAAGGGATTTAAAAGATAAATAGAATTTATATTTGATCCTAGAGGCAATAGGGTGCCACTGAAGTTTATTGAATAAGTGACATATATAGATGTTTCCTTAAAGAAAATCATTTTGGCAGCATAGTGGAGAATGGAATGTTATGGTAAGAGAATTGAGACAGGGAGGCTAATCAGGAGATGAGGAATGATCTAAACAAATATTGATAAGAGCCTGAACTTTTGTAAAGAGCGTGAATAAAGAGTAGGGGTCAGGTACAACAACAACAACAACAAAAACTTATGGAGATAGAAATTGCAAATTTTGTCACCTGATTAGATTTGTGAGGCAAACAATTGTGACAAATAAAAGATAATGTCAAATACAAATATGGGAGACTAGAAGAATAGTAGTCTCTTTGACAGAAATAAGGAAGCATGGAAGAGGGATAGGTTGGGAGGAAATAAAATGAATTCCATTTTGGATATGTTTAGTTTGAGTTGCCTCTGGGACATCAAATTTTAAAAGTCTAACAGTTGAAGAAGGATTGAAGCTCAGTGGAGAGATTAGTGTGGAGGATAGATACAAAGATATATATGTATATGTGTATGGCAGACACTAAACCATAGGCGCTGTCTAATCCCATGGTAATGAAGAAAAGGAATATAGAGTAAGAAGAGTGGGAATACTAGGATAGAACCTTGGAGAACACCCAAATATTGGGAATAGGGGCTAATCTGGATGATGAACCAAACTGGGGTAAGTAAAATTAAATGTGGCCACCTTATTTCTGTCCCAAGTTTGGGGAAAATTATCTGGGGTTTATTATATATTTCTTACTTAGAAATTAGAGGCTACTGTACCAGTTTGGGGCATTAAGCATTTATTAAAGTTTATTACATATTAGTAAAGAGAATATGCATGGTTCTGAAAGATAGGAAAGCCTAGTTAGGATCTATGGGAGAGAAGAGAAAAAGAGGCTGCTTCACCTATGAGTCTCAGGTCAAAAAAGAGGAAGTTCCTGTGCCTGTGAGAGCAGAAGTTATCTGCTAATTTTCCCTACACTAGGGATAGTAATAGAGCCACCACATTTAATTTTACTCATCACAAGACAAAAAGACTAAGAAGTAGTCAAATAGGTGGGAAGAGGATTAGAAGAGAGTTTTGTCATGAAAATCCAGAGAGGAAAGAATTTCTAGGAGATATTGATCAATGATGTCAAATGCAGCAATGAGTTTGAGAAAGATGAAGACTGAAAAAAAAGAAAAAGTATGCGATTTTGGATTTAGAAATCATTGGTGACTGTAGAGATAACAATTTCAGAAGAGTATTGAAGTCAGACACAAGATTGCAGTTAAGGAGGGAGAAGAGAGGAGGTAGAAGTCATTAGTGTAAAGTATATTTCTAGGAGTTTGGCTAAGAAAGGGTAGAGACATAAAGTATGACCAAGTTTGAAGTGACAGTAGGATACAGTAGTTTGATTTTTAAAGGATTGGAAGAGACAGAGATGTTTGAGGTAGAAGGGAAAGTTTGAAATAGCAGGGAAGGAATCAGAAAGAAGTTGAATATGGGGTGAGGAGACTATGATGACTGAATTTGCCCAAAAAAGAGAGGAGGGGAAGGCATTGAGGGCATACGTATGATTAAAAATATTAACATTCAATGCCAGTGTATTTTTGGATATATACTACCAGTGAAATTTTTGATAGTGGCAATTTTTTGTGCAGCAATATGACAACATAGAATAAGACCTACAAAACCATTTATACCATTTGAGACAGTGATTTCCCCAACTTGGGCTATATTCAGAGGTTGATATTTAAATGTGAAAAAACAGGGGCAGCTAGGTGGTGCAATGGATAAATCATCAGCCCTGGATTCAGAAGGACCTGAGTTCAAATTCAGCCTCAGACACTTGAGACTTACTAGCTGTGTGACCCTGGGAAAGTCACTTAACCCTTATTTCCCCGCCAAAAAATAAAAATATAAAGGAAAATATGCTTGTGTTCAAAGGTATTCATAACAGTATTGTTTATAATAGCAAAAATCTATAAACAATATATTTGTCCAGTGATTGGATAACAGCTAGACAAAGTATGATAAATAAATGTAATCAAATATTATTGCAAAATAAGAAATTACAAGTATGATGAAAATAGAAATTAGGAAATACAGATCAAAGAAAACAAAATGAAGATAATAATACATATGTTTACTATGATAATGATAACAAAATATCAAAGCAAGAAAATACATAAAAGGAAAAGAGTTTGGAATTGTATACAAAAACAAAGACTATATTATTATTATTATTTTGATAAAGTAAATAAACATATACATTTTAAATAAACTTACAATAATTTTATATATGATCATTTCAAATTTGTGGTTATATATTTAAATGATTGGCTTTGTTGGCAGTTTCTAAATTTTGAATGATGATTTTTTTAAAAGGCACCTTATGGCATATTGATAAAACCCCTGACATAACTCCACCCTGAGGCAAACTCAATGAGTCCCTGCTTGGAATCTCCATGTCATGAGAAGTCTCAGTCATACTGTTCACTATCTACTACTTCTGGTTCACCTCCACATGGCCTGCCTGGCCTCCACATGGCTCCCAACCATCCCCCTCCATGCTGATTTCCTAGCTCCACTTTATGTTTTTGTCTTCCCTTATTGGAATGTAAGGTACTGAGAGTAGGTACCATTATGTTCATTGGTTTTGTATCATCAGTGCTTAGCACAGAGCCTAGCACATTGTACTTGAGAAGTGCTCCATCTCAGTGACAGCTCTTGATTTACTTTCTAAAATGCCTTTTTGTTCCTAAACCACAAATTTTTTTTCACAATAATTTTTATATTTTTGTGTAGAGAGGAACAGAAAGTGAATTATTTCTTTCTTTATTTTTTTAGATAATCGGTTTTCAGCACCACTGTTGCAGGTTAATGGATGTTAGGCCAGAGAAAGATGGGATGCTATGGCACAAGAAAAAAAGAATAATAGAGTTTTACCACCCTGGAAAATATTGTTTGGCAAAGAATTTCAACTACAGTACCAAATTTTCTAGTTATTATAATTCTACAGATATTTTCAACTCTATCTTTAAACATTAGCATTACTTTCAAAGGGAGATGATTGAACAGACACATTACAAATGATTAAAAATATATGTACCTTGGCATAAAAGTAATGAAAATAAATGGCTTAAATAAACTTGGAAGATATATGCCTGAATCATAGGGAATTTAAACCACCTATATATCTGTTGATTTCTGGTTCATTCATGACATGTTAGGAATGTAGATTTTTTTTTTAAAGGAAGATATTTCAAATCTACTTTTTATGTAGCACAGAGTTATAATGATGAAAACACTTGATAGCCTTTCTGGTCCTATAAAAAGTATTTGGAGTACTAAAGAGGAAAAAGTAGACCATTTCAAATCTTTTATTTAAAAATCTTTCCATTTTTATGGAAACTAAAGATAGGAAAAATAAAAGAATTCTTCAACTGCTTTTTGGGGAGATGTTCATTTCAGCTGATGATTGTAAGCTAGAAGAAAAAAAAAATACTCCCCGAGCCCATTTGAAAAAATCAGCCTGTGCCAGTTAGCCCATATAGACTTTATATGCTCTTGATGAGTGCTCACTGTAAAATCTTTGATAAGAAATCAACACTCGGGGGAAGCTAGGTGGCACAGTGGAAAGAGCACCAGTCCTGGAATCAGGAGGACCTGAGTTCAAATCTGGACTCAGACACTTAATACTTACTAGCTGTGTGACCCTAGGTAAGTCACTTAACCCCAATTGCCTCACCAAAAAAAAAAAAAGAAAAGAAAAGAAAAGGAATCAACACCCCCTCTTATAATGCCTACATCCAGAATGTCACCTCTCAATATTCTCCCCAATCTGTCTACACATTGATTCTTCGGATGTGTAGCAACTCTCCACATAGTAGAAGGGTATTCAGTGTGCATAGACCAGAAGGAAGCTGACATTTAGTCCATTTAGACAAGCATGATCATTAAATGACACTTTTCCTCAAACTATCCTGGGAAATAACAAAAATAGAGTCTAAGTGTACAAAACTCCAAAGCATGTGGATAAGAGGCATCTGGTAGAGTAAAACTAATGCTATGTTTGGAATTAGAAAAGCTAGTTTTGAATATTGGTTCTGGCATTTATGATCAGTTTTACCATAGTCCAACTCACTTAACTTTCCTGAACTTCAGCTTCCTTATCCATCAAATGAAGGTAATAATTGACCTCCCTACCCCATGAGATTGTTATAAGAAAAGTAATATGCTATTGTTGTGTGAACTAATAATAATAACTAACATTTATATAGAATTTACTATACGTCAAGGCATATAGGGCAAACATTGGGCAGCAAGATGGGACAGTAGATAGATCACTGGATCTGCAGTCAGGAAGACTCATCTTCTTGAGTTCAGATCGGGCCTCAGACACTAGCTATGTGAACCTGGGCAAATTATTTAACCCTGTGTACCTCAGTTTCCTCATCTGTTGTTGTTATTATTTGTCTTTCGTTCTCAAAGAGGATTATGAAGTTGGGGATGAATTGGATTTAATTGAGGCAAAGCTGTGCAAAATCACCAGACTCACTTTCTCCCCCAGAGCCATCTGGGTCCAGTGACAAGATATATATCAGGATGACTAGAGATGGCCCTGGATGCAGTTTCCTCCTCTATAAAATGAGCTGAAGAAGGAAATGGCAAAACACTCCTATATCTTTGCCAAGAAAACCCCAAATGGGGTCACAGAGAGTAGAGCACTACTGAAAATGACTAAACTGAACATATGCCAGGCACTGTATTAAGCTTTTTTACAATTATTTTATCCTTACAACAACAATAACAACAATAATGGGGAAAAACGAAAATAAATTCTTACCCAGGAATTTGTTGCCCTGTAGGAAAATCACTTAAATCAACTGTTCATTTTTCATCTATATATCTAAGGTTGTATAGACATAGTCTTTTTTTAGCAAGAAATACTGAATATTTTGTAATAATGATAATTGTTTGGGGGGCAATTGGGGCTAAGCGACTTGTCCAGGGTCACAAAGCTGGTAAATATCTGAGGCCAGATTTGAACTCAGGTCCTCCTGATTCAGCGACCAGTGTGATCTATCCCATTGTACTACCGAGGTGCCCATAATAATGGTGGTGGTGGTGGTGATGGTTATGATGATGATAGCAGCTACTATGTTCCAGACACCATGCTTTATAAATATCATCTCATTTGATCTTCACAAAAATCCTGGGAAGTGGGTACTTTTTATCCCCATTTACAGTTGAGGAAACTAAGGCAAACAGAGGTTGTAACTTGTCCAGGATTACACAAGTAGTAAGTTTGGGGGGCTAAATTTGAACTTCAGTCTTCCTGATCCCGGGCTCAAGTTTTGTTTACTGCACCAATCAACTGCCTTCATTTTTCTTGTCTGTTGTTTCATATCAATTTCATATTATATCAACTCTTCTATTTTCTTCAGTTAGCAAGAAAAAGCAATATGGTTCAGAAAAAAGGAAAGTGGATCCAGAATATTGGCTTTGATATTTTCTACTTGTGTAACTTTAGACCAATCATAACATCTCTGAGTCTCAGTTTTGTTGTCTGTAATACAAGGTAGTTGGAGTGAATGGCCTCTAAGTGCCCTTTCAGTTTTAAGGTATGAGATGGCATGGCAAAAGGCACTGAGTGTAGACTTAGAATTTGGAAGACATCTGTTCAAATCCTGATGCTGACACATGCTGACTTCCAATCTCTCATTTCCAATTGCTTCTGACACTTCAAAGTAAATATCTGGCAGACATCTTAAACTAGACATATCCCAAACTGAATTATTACCTCTTCTCTTAAACCCTCCCCTTTGGACCTATGGACAACACCATACTCCTAGTCCTTCAAGCTTGTGAGCTGGATATCATCCTCAACCCCTCCACAAACATATTCAGACTGTTGCCAAAACCTGTTCATTTTACCTTTGCAACATCTCTAATATAAACTATCTCTCCTGACATCACCATTACTCTGGTAAAGGCACTCATCTCACACCTGAACCTCAATAGGCAACTGATGGGTCAGCCTGCCTCAAGCCCCACTCCAAACCATCCTCCATTCAGTCGCCAATGTAATTTTCATAAAATTCAGGTCTAACTATGTTACCTGTCTATTAGATAAGCTCCACCAGCCTCATTGCTGTTCCACGAACAACAAACTTCATCTCTTGACTCTGAGCGTTTTCTCTGGCTGCTTCTCATTCCTTGAATATACTCCCTTGTCTCTACCTACTGACTTTTCTGGCTTCATTTAAGTCCCAATTAGAATCCCATCTTCTATAGGAAGTCTTTCACAACCTCTCTCTTTTTTGTTAATTTTTTTTTTTTTAGTGAGACAATTGGGGCTAAGTGACTTGCCCAGGGTCACACAGCTAGTAAGTGTCAAGTGTCTGAGGCCAGATTTTTACTCAGGTCCTCCTGACTCCAGGGCCAGCGCTCTATCCACTGTGCCACCTAGCTGCCCCCACAACCTCTCTTAATTCTAATGCCTTCCCTTTGTTAATCATTTCCAATTTTCCTGTATACAGATTGTTTGTACATGTTGTTTGATGCCTGTAGTCTCCCCCATTAGATTATGAGCTCCTTGAGAGCAGGGACCGTCCTTTGCCTCATTTTGTATACCCAGTGCTTAGCAAAATGCCTAGAACATAGTAGGTACTTAAGAAATGTGTATTAACTGATGGACTGTCCTGCTAGCCAGGAGACCATGGAGACAACCTCTCTGTTGCTTCAGGCAGCTCTCCAGAATAACAGGTTAGAGATCAACTGTGCTGATCTGTCTCGGCCAGAGGAGGTCACTACACTGATCAAATGGCTCCAGATCAACAATTAAAAATACTCTCTCCCCTTAACTTGGGAAATGATTATTTCCCCCCCAAATATTTCACAATTACTAGTTTTCCAAGTTTAATACACATTAAATGAAAGACTTATAGAAGGCTGTTCAAAATATCAAATGGTAACTCTTGAATTGTGTGTGGTGGCGGACTTAGAAGGGGATCAGCAGAAGGGGTGTGTATGAATGAATTTAAGGGATTTTGACATAAATGGAAATAAGTGTTAAACAGTATGAATTAAGGGTGTGGAGGGACTATAGATAGTGAAATGAGGATAGGTAATATTAGGGTGAAATTGAACGTGTTCTTTCCATGGAAAGAAATTCAAAAACGTCTGTTCTGATGGTTCTACAGCTCACTATCCATTTTCACCCTTAAAGAAATTTATTGTAAAAATGATGAGCAGGATACTATCAGAAAAACCTTGAAAGACTTACATGAGGTGATACAAAATTAAATGTACTGTATACAAAAAAACAGTAATATTGTAAGATGATCTGTTGTGAATGACTTAGTTGTTTTCAGCAATAAAATGATACAAGACAACTCTGAAGGACTTATGAAAAATGCAGTCCCCCTACAGAGAAAGAACTGATGCTATCTGAATACAGATTGAAGTATAATTTTTGTTAAGTTTTTTTTGCCTATTTTCTTTCATAATCTGACTAATGTGGAAATGTTTTGCATGACTACTCATGTATAACATATTGAATTGCTTGACTTCATAAGGGGTTGTGGAGAGGGAGGGAGGAAGAGAATTTGGAAAACAAAGTATTAAAATCAATGTTGAATTTTGATTTTACATTTAATTTAGGAAAATAAAATTCTAAATAAATTAAAACAGAAATTTCTTGTGATATACTCCATTGAGATAAAATAAATAAGAACTTACCAATGGTTGTAAGAAGCATGCTAGCAACAGTAAATCCAAAGTGATTCCTTGCCACACACTCATATCTTCCCTGGTCTGCTTGCCCAACATCCTTGATAGTAAGAGTACCTTCACTATTTACATGGAATTTGCCACTCTCAGTAATTTGAACACCTGCCTAATTAAAAAAAAAACAACACAATATTAAAAATGAATAAAAGGAAAGTAAAGTGCTTGAAATCCATGGCTCAAAAAAACAAACTTAAGCTAAACACCTTTTTTTATCAGATATGCACAGATTGTTTTTAATAGAAAAAACAAAAACAAAAACAAAAACAAAAAAGGATCATTTATCAACTTGTCAAACTCTATTATGTGTGTAGCTTCTTTTAATGGACACACACCTGAGTGTTCCAAAAGTCTTAGTGAAGCTCTAGGCTTTCTAATAACAGAAAATGGAATTAAGACTTTTGAGACACCTGTACAAATGGACAGATATAAACACACCACACACAAACATAACAACATGGTATTATGAATACCTATGCTTACTAAACACCTTTAATAAAAAAAAATCTTCATTTTTAGTTGTGATTTTTTTTTCATATCTGTAGTAAATGTCCCCACTTTCCTATAGGAGAGTTCTAGAAATCTCACCCTTACCTAAAAAAAGCCAAGGTGTTTCATGCTCTTAGGAAAATATTTGTCATGAAGCCCACACCCTTTACTACTTCAAAAATTCAAAAAACTATGATTAAGTGGTTAGTACATTCATGGCACTTTGTTTGATGCTGGGGATAAAAAGATGGAATGAATCCTAGTCTTCACCCTCAGGGAGATTGACTGCACTCTAATAGTTAAGATAAAACATGTATTCAAAGAGTTATAATACAAAACTTTGATAAGTGCAGAAGGGAAGGCTACGGAAAAGGTGGCACTGGAGTTTAGCAAAGGAAGAAGGGAATTAATTCAGAGGTAGAGATGAGGACACTTCTATTTTGGGCATAAAAAATTATGATGGTGGCAGCTAGGTGGCATAGTGGATAAAGCACTGGCCTTGGATTCAGGAGTACCTGAGTTCAAATCCAGTCTCAGACACTTGACACTTACTAGCTGTGTGACTCTGGGCAAGTCACTTAACCCTCATTGCCCCACCAAAAGAAAAAAAAAATTATGATGAGCAAAGGCTGAGCAATAACCATGAATTTAGGTCAAATTGAGTTGATCAGAGAGGTTAGGCAGCTATAGGAAAAGTTCTCAAACTTCCTTTGGAGTCTCAGTTTGTTTTTTTCTTTTTTAGATTAGTTTTGTTTTATTTTAGTTTGTTTTGGTTTTGTTTACAAAATAAGACAGTTGGACTGAATGACAGAAAGAGATCCTGCTATATATGCAACCCTGAGGAGAGTAATCAGATCCCAGAACAGTCTTGTGGGCAAGTAGTCAGGGACAATACTGCTGGGGAAGCCACCATGCAGGGAGGGAAAAGAGGTCAGGTCACATAAAACTTGCAATGTGTGCAGAAAAACTTTGAAATCCCACATCAGCGGTCACGCACTAGTTTTAATTTTTGTTTCTATATGGGTAGCTTTTTTGAGAACCAGATGTGTCCAGGGAGAAAGTGTGACATCTATCAATGAATCCATTCCATGACTCTGAAAGACATCTATAGATACTATACCATCACATCCCCAAGAGTGACTGGGGAAGACTGGAGTGGGAACTTCTGCTCCAATGTTCCTGGGTGTTAATAGGAAGGTTAGAGAAAAGGAGTAAATATGATGGAATAGGTATGGCCCAGTCACTCAACATGGATAAAATGCCCAACTAAAATATTTATTATTCCTATAAATTTATACAAAAGAGATAGTAACCTCGAGAATGATTAGTTAAAGCTAATACAATGAAATATGAAAAGTGACATGAAAGGAAACAGGAAAATCATACAGCAGTAAGGGTCAAACAACTTCTCTTTCATATGCATAAAGAAATATGACCTAATTTAGAATATGGTGTTATGTCATCAGTTGTAAAGAAAGATAAAGAGCTAAGGATGAATTTAATTCTGTGTCCATATTTTAGAATCATGGATTGTCTCTGAAATGAATATTTGAGATAAAAATGGGATAGCTATGTGGCCTAGTGGATAGAGCTGGGTACTTGGAGTCAGAAGAGACAGGTTAGATTCATGCCCCAGATACTTACTAGGTGTGTAATTATATGCTAGTCACTTAACCTCTATGTGCCTTAGTTTACTCATCTGTAAAAGGGAGATAACAGCATCTACCTGACAGGATTGTTGTGAGGATCAAATGAATTAAAATGCATAAAGTACTGTCACAAATGATAGCCAGTATTATAAAAAGAACTTGTAACACGTTTAAGCCAATGTCTAAAAATAGGAATCTTGTTGCTTCAAATCTTTGCATTATGCAAAAAAAAAAGTTTGGTCATTGATTAATTGAACAAAGAAGTAAAAATAAGCTAAAGAGAATGGTTTTAAGCCTTTAATCCTTCCATGTCCTAGAGGTATGAAATAGAAATTCCCTAAATAGCATTTGCAAAAATAAATCTAGCCTTGAGAAACTCCCCAAGATTATAACAGAGGATCCTGTTTCCTGATACAAGATATCTAACCTCATGCATTTATTGCCTGGGAATAGAGGGGCAGCTTTTTTTTTTTGCCCTTGTACCCACAGTTCTCAGTAGTATGCACAGCTCAAGATAGGTATTTAATAAATTTTTGCTCAGCTGAATTAAGAACATTTATGGGGATTGACTCCCTTAACCTCTAAAACATCATTGGTTGTGATTTTAATATTCTCCTTTAAGAAAAATTACATGTGCAGTATAAGCAGTACTGTTCAAAAAGTGATATGTGATGATACACATACCTACTTAGCAAAGAGTCCTGGAACATTCAGTTTAGTAATCATAAATAACTAGTACCTCAAGACATGTTCTTCTGGAAATAACTACTAATCCTGCTGTTCCAATATTTTCTTGTTATTCTTGTTGCTATTTGTTTTTTCTTCTGCTTTGTTGTGTGTGTTTGTGTATGTGTGTGTCCTTAAAGACCAGATTCAAGAGATAATTGTCTGATTGTTCAAATGAAGTTAAAAGGAAATAAGCAAATGAATTGCAATCAGCATGGTCCAGTGATCCAACAAGAGTGAGTCATCCAATTTAAATATTTCTTAATTATTATTTCCATACATAATGAAATGGGGAGGATCTCATAAATGCAGGACTTCTCCAAGGATGTAGACTGCATCCTATCCATGCTTGCCCATCTTCTGACACTCTCATCCATGTACTCACAAAAGGTCACCACAAGGGATCCATCCAATGTGCTAGAGGCCTTCCTTGATTTCTTTAAGGATTTCTATAAATTTACATAAACAAGCAATGTGAAAGTGACTAGAGAATCTGTCTTGGAGTCAGGAAGACAGTTTAATATCTAGCTTTTGATAACTACTAGCTTTGTAACCATGGACTGATCAATTAACTTCTCACTGCTCAGGGTAACTTTCATACTGTGTTAACAAGAGAGAGGCTGACCTGCATAGGTGGAGGGAGATTCCACAACAGTAAGTTGTTTTGGGGGGTTTTCTGGTTTTTTGTTTGGTTTTGTTTTTACGGAGCAATGTGGGTTATGTGACTTGCCCAGGGTCACACAGCTAGTAAAAGTCAAGTGTCTGATGCCAGATTTGAACTCAGGTCCTCTCAAATCCAGGGCCAGTGCTTTATCTACTACGTCACCTAACTGTCTCCAGTAGTTCTTTATATCACTGAAATCACAAGTCCAAAAAGCGACTGCAACTAAGGTTTTGTATCTTATAGACATGCTTTCGTCACATTGATTGGATTTGGTTTTCCACGTTTCTTATTGTGGTTAGCAAGGTGACACAGAGGACAGAGTGCCAAGTCTGACATCAGGAGGATCCATCTTACTGAATTCAAATTTGGCCTCAGACACTTACTAGCTATGTTACCCTGAGAAAGTCACTTAACCCTGTTTGTTTCAGTTTCTTCATCTATAAAATGAGCTTGAGAAGAAAATGGAAAACCACTCTACTATCTTTGCCAAGAAAATTCCGAATGGGGTCAAAAAGAGTCAGAAGTGACCAAAATGACAGAACAACAATAACAAAATCTTATATGATGTTTTATTCTATGATTTATAGTGATGCATTTTTGAGGAATTGGAAACAAATGGAAACTTTAAGAAAGAGTGGGCCTGCATCACTGTGTTGTTGCATTGTAGCAAGGGTTTAATATAGTGTAAATAACTGTTTCTTAGCAAAATTGAACTATACTTATTCGACCAATTATTTCTGTCAGCTAAATAATGAAAGGACATCATTTGTGAGGAGTTGTGAAACAAAATCAGATACCAAATGAAAAATCTTTTTAAAAAAAAGGGGTAGAGGAAAACGTTTGCTTCCATATGATAAGAAGCTGCCACTTTTGTGGGAGAAAAGCATAGCTGTAATAAATCAATCTGAAAATGACTACTTCTGTAGCTTTAGCACAATTCTTACCTTTTTTAAACATTATCTTTCAAAAGTTACTTTACCTTATTCCAAGTAATTATGGGTTGAGGTTCTCCTTGAGCACTACATGAAATGTTTATATTCTTCCCAACCTCTACACTTGTATCTTGAGGTAGCTGAGTAAACACAGGAAGCACTGCCAAAATTACAAAGAAACAAATGAAAATAACCTCACATCAATCGTCTCTCTCCATAATGGATAGCCAAATCACACTACAATTTACTGGATACTGTATTGGTTAATATTGACTTTAGTGTTTGAGAAATTAATTACTTGGCAGGAAACACAGGTCTGCTTCCATTGCAAGAGGAAAATGGGCATCCTACTAAACCATAATAAATTTGCCATGTAAACAAATTTAATTTGGCTTTCTTGACTCTAGCTTATAGGACCAAAGAGAAGGGATCCTTGAAAGGAATGTGTCTTGCATACTTGCTTCTTGTAACAATTAGGGGAAATGCTGTTTGGCAGGCCGACTCAATTTGAAATTTGTAAAACGGTGAAAAATGTCCTGGAAAAAACCTATGATATTGGCAATTATGGAGGGAAATGAATGAGGCATAGAATAAAAATATCATGGAAAAGATAGAATGAGTATTGCCTAGTCCAAGAAGTGGAATAAGTAATTCTTAGGTGAATACAATAGAGAAGAAGATGAAGGATTTTTAACAAAAATAGCAAAGACTGAAAATCCAAGTGAAATAAAACTTGATGCAATCAGCACAGTATCTTTAGAAAATCAGATCATCTTGAGGACCCAACCAGTGAAACATATGGATGATTCCAAGGGCAATGGAGAAAAACATGATGGGTGTCTTATGATATAGCATAGCATCAACAATGCTTCCATGTGCACAAAATATCATAAAATATGGCATCTGGGAAACGTATGATTGAAAAAGATGTGGGCTATTCAAAGGAGATAATGTGCATGAAATACTCTACAAAGTTTAAAACACCATATAAATATAATCTAGAATAGTGATGGTAAAGATAACTGCATAGTAAGAATTAAGCATAACAGAGAGTTTAGGAAATATTATAATACCCATACAATGTTAAAAGACCTAGAGAAAGAATCTAACATGTTGGACAAATCTATGTAGAATTTAGGAAAGGACATGAATAAGATGAGAAAACATCCATCAGTTGTGATAGATACCACTGGAGGGAGCACCAACATCAGTCATATCACAAATACACTGAACTATGTTTGCATAAATATTTAATCACTAAAAAAGACCTAAAATGTAAGTCTAATCATATCACTTCACCACTCAATAAAGTACAGTGGCTCTCTATTGCCTCCAGGAGCAAATACAAAATGCTCTGTTTGTCATTTAAAGCCTCTCCAGTCTTCTTCATGTTACTCTCTGAAACATACTCTTTGATCCAGTGACACTGGATCTTTTGCCTCATTTGTAACCCCAGCACTTAGCACAGTGCCTGGAACATGGTAGGCATTTAATAAATCTTATTAAATTAAATTGAATTGTCTAATAATTAGTAAATTCAGCCAAAATGACTAAACCAGCTTTACATTTGGAAATAGCCTCAATGGACCTGCCCTTACTCATATCATTATCTCTCAATTTAATAAATACTGAAAGTGATTTCTAAATATACATTTTAGTTCTTTCTGATACGCCTTGCCTATTGGAAAGATGGCACCCATACCAAGGATTTTCAAATTTTTGAAAATCTGACAACCTTCATTTTTTTTGAGATCAAAGAACTCTGTTTTGTAGTATAGTTTAAATATAAAGGTTTATGATAAGAAAGTGGAATGTATGCTTTCTTATAGGCCATGGTGGAGGTTAACAAGAAGGTCACAATATAACCCTAATAGTAAATATCAAGTTGATAAGAGTGGAGACGATGGCTGTAAGAATTTTAATAAGATATCCTCCTATCAAATGTTACTCACCATCTAACTGACATTGAACCTCATGTAATAAATGTACTACCTAGGAGTGGAAACATCGTTCCTGTTTGCTTTTTAGTATATCATTTGTTATTTCAGGGCAAAAATGAGTGTAATTTAGAAACTGAAAAATTGATATCACCTGGATTCAAAATGAATATCATCAGAGAAACTTAAAAGATGTAAAAAAAATTCAATAATCTCACTGAAGAACTGAAAGCTGCACTACATCTATAGATGGATCTGTATAATAGCACATAACAAATAAAAGCCAAAAAAGCCTAACTCCATCTAGAGACATATCTCTGTGAAAATAGATACTAGTTCATCAGTCTTGAGTGACTGTTTCTTGCTATGCAGTATCCTGTGTAGAGATTCATCAAGCATCTATACTTTACCTGTCATATTTTAGTAGAAAAACACCCCCAGGCTGTGCTGTTCTTAGTCCTTTGTGTACTGAAAACTGATTGTATAACCTTTTTTCTCCACTGAGCCAAATGAAGTTGAGAACTTCCAATCACTTGAGTAATTTCATCCTCATAGGTAGATTTCAGGCTAATAAATTCACCACAGATTGATCCAACAGCAACAGAACTGCCTCATCACGATCCCTTTATTTTTGTTCATCTTCCTTTGCTTTCTTTTTTTTCCATAGTTTCTATTTTCTTCCTCTTTTGGTACTTCTAGACGCTTTTAAAATTCTTTTCGTCCCCTTTTATGTTGCCCCAACAAGAGACAAGAAACTCTAGGGACTAACTAATTAGTATGAAGCATTTAGCTATTTCTACACAGATTTTTGTGTGTGTGTATATGCATGTGTGTGTATATATGTATATTTACACATACACACATACACACACATATATATTATCTATACATATATTACACATATACATATATGTATAGACATACATATATTTATATATAATACTTAGATACATATAGGCATTTTTCTTAATCATATTAATATTTGTCATTTTTTTTTGTAGGGCAATGAGGGTTAAGTGACTTGCCCAGGGTCACACAGCTAGTAAGTGTCAAGTGTCTGAGGCCAGATTTTTACTCAGGTCCTCCTGAATCCAGGGCCGATGCTTTATCCACTGAGACACCTAGCCCCTATATTTGTCTTTTTTACAACACTATATCCTGTTTTTCTGTGGCTTGCAGTTTGCTCTTGACTACTTGCTTCCCTCATTTTCAAATAGAAATACACAGTACCATATTTGACCATGGAAAAGTGAAACAAATTTAAGAACATGTGAGAGGAATTAAGACATTTTGTTGACATGTTTAAAAGTTATATGAATGCAATTTATTTAATATTTATAAACATCTCTATTTCTACATAAGCCATAAAAGCACAGATTTTAGTGTTTAATGACAATTTTTATGTTTAAGATTGAAGAAGATTTAATGGATTTAGTGGAGATTTTAGTGGTTTAGTGGATACGGTGTTGGCCTTGGAGCCAGCATGACCTGGATTCAAGTCTTACCTCTGACATATACAGGATGTTTGCAAGTAGGTAAGGTACTTAACCTCTTCATATTCTAGGCAAAAATCTGAGACTCAGTTATAGAACAGGTTACTATTTTCCCTGGTAGAGAAAGTTTTCTCTCTGAGATCTACCCTATTAATGAAATCATGGGTCTAGCACCTATTCCTAAATACAAATTATCTTATATTAAAAGGGGGGCAACTAGGTGGCACAGTAGATAGAGCATGGCCCTGAAGTTGGGAGGCCTTGAATTCAGATCTCACCTCAGACATTTACTACCTGTGTGACCCTGAGTAAGTCACTTAATCCCAATCGCCTTAAAAACAAAACAAAACACATCCAGAGGCATCTTCAGTTGTCCTGCTATATATTTGGCCACTGGACCCAGATGACTCTGAAGAAGAGAGTAAGATTGGTAATTTTGCATAGCCCTCCCTCACTTAAATCCAATTCATTGCAAGTCATGACATCACCCCAATGTCAACGATTCTTTTCGAGAATGAAGGATAAACAACAACAAACATATTAAAAAAAAAAAAGATTCCTAAAGGGTTCTTTTCTCCTTCATACTTCTCATTGTACTATAAAATCTAGATAAATACTATTGCCTCATTCCTCTTGCTCTCTCCCTTGGGACACTGGCCTCTTTAAAATTTTCATCTTAGTTTGATCTAAATCAGGACAACAGGTGCAATGGATAGAGCACTGGCCTTGGAGTCAGGAGTACCTGAGTTCAAATCTGGCCTGAGACACTTAACACTTACTAGCTGTGTGACCCTGGGCAAGTCACTTAATCCCAGTTGCCTCACTAAAAAACAAAAACAAAAACAAAACTATGTTAAACCAACCACTATCTTATTCTCAACTTCCAATTCTAACTCATCTGATTGAAAGTTCCTTGAGGACAGGGACAGCTTTACTTCTGTATCAGAATATTCAGTGGCTGGCATGAGGCTTGGCACATAGTAATTGTTTAATAATTGCTTTTTAATTCATTCATTTATTTTAGTATAATGGGATAAGTTGGAATAATAGGGAGAATTACCTTTGCGCTGTACAGTCAACTGGACAATCACTCTCTTCACCCCCAAAGAACTGACAGCCTGACATTCATACTGGCCTTGATCATGCTCTGCTACATGGGCAATCCGAAGTGTGCCTGAAGACAGAAGGATGTGCTGGCCTTCCTGAGGGAGCTGGCCTCCTGCAGGTAATAAAAAAAAAAGAGATATACGTAAGCATTTCATTGCCTAGATCCTTAAACATCACAAATACGGTTTTCTTACTTGTTTTTATTTTTTGTTTTCATTTTCCTGACTCTACTTTTTTTTTTAATTAGACGGTATTTCATGACCGGTTTGGTTCCCTGCCCCTGAACTTCTCTCACCTTCATAGGCAGAACCATTAATATCAACAACAACCATCATAACCAACAACCTTCTTGTTCTGCACTGCTTGAAGCTCTGGTTCCAGTATTGGTCCCTGCACAAGTAGAGTGTAAGGAGCCCTAAGTTATTAGTTCACCACCCACATTGACATTGATTCCATTTTAGTTTGCTCCTTCCCTAATAAGTCAGTACCCAACTTGTTCTCAAGTCAGTGAGACTTTACCATGTGACAAAGTTCCTGAAAAACTGGGTTCTCTGTCCTGTATTTCCATAAGTATGATAATGCTTTTTCCCCCTGATCTGAGTCCTTTCAGTGGTTAAATTTCTTCTTGATCTTTCAAATATTATTATCCATTGTGTCTTATGACTAGATTCCCTCCCTACTGTTGAATATTCTATATTTTGAAAATCTGTCTAACTGAACAACCATCTATCTATCTGTCATGTGGACTTCTACTAATATTTTCCCCTACCCATATGTATGAAGAGCCAGATTTAGGAATAAGTATTGATTTTTTAAAATAAGTACTCCCATTTCACCTGTCCTTCCCCGCAACACAGATTGACCCATTTTCAACCCACTTTCATATTAATGTCCCTATGCTGCCTTTGCCCAATCTTGCTCTGCCTTGATTTCCAGATATAAATTCCTGTTGGGTGGACTATCCTATCCCTATCTAAGCTGTCTTATGGCACTTAGTACTGACTATATGTCTACTCTATCTAACTTGAAAGTAAGATGAAAATAATCTTTGTGTTTAAAAAGATTTTTAAAAAAAGAAGAAATAGCATTGCATATTTATAATGACTAAACTCAAAAATAAAGATTTAAGAAAATGTGGGAAGGAGGGAAACAGTGATACATTTCTAGAAAGAGTAGTCTTCAAATGCTTCATCCATTTACTTATCAATATCCTCATTGATCCCATACAATTTGGCTTTCATCCCAGTACTCTACACAAACTACTCTCTCCAAAGTAACCTAATTGACCCCTTAATTGCCAAATTCACAATAACTTTTCTCTATCTTCATCTTCTTTAAACTTTCTGCAATATTTGACAGTATTGATTGCCTTATTGATATCCTCCTTCCTCAGATTCTTCTCAGTCTCCTTGCCTAGTTCATTGCCTTCATCCTGACCTGTTAAGCAATATCCATTCTCCTGTTTTTTTACATTCTCCTTTGAAAATTCTTACATTCTCTGGCCTAAATGAGCCAATTAATTAGCAACAAAATGTAAGTGCTTACCATGCCCAAGGCAATGTTCTTAGCCCTGAGGATATAAAAGACAGTCCTTGTCCTCAAGGAGTTTAAATGTCAAAAGGGGAAAACAACATATATATACATGAGACTAGTAGTCAGTGAATGGACACACACATATGTTACATATATATGGTTCAGGGAGAATAATACTGTGGAGGGAATAGTTATAAGCAAAACAAACTTTCTGATCCTGGAGGGAAAGAGTAAAAGGAATGTTAAAAAGTAAAGAAAGAAAAGCAACTATAGTCTAATGGGGAGAAGGGGGTTAGATTGCCCCTTAGTCAAATGGAAATAAGCTGAACAAATTGCAGCACATGAATGTAATAGAATATTATTGCACTATGGAAAATGACGAAAGAGCCATTTTCAAAGATTATTGAGTGCTGTGAACTGATGAAGAGTGAACAAAAAAGGAGAACAATTCCTATAAGGGCAACATTGTAAAGGGAAAAATACTCTGAAAGAACTGATAAAAATAATGATCAACCAAGCCTCCAAAGGAACTAGGAAGAAACAAGTTGCCCAACTCCTGAGAGAAAACAAGATGGATTCAAGATGCAGAAAGATTCATTTCTGGATATGGCCATTGTGTGTTTTGTTTTTTGTTATTGTTGAGTTGCTGTTGTTGCTGTTGTTGTTGTTGTTTTGTTGTTGAGTTCTTTCAGTCCTGTCCAACTCTTCATTTGGGGTTTTCTTGTCAGAGTCTGTAGGGGTTTGCTATTTCCTTCTCCATCTTGAGGCAAACAGCATTAAATAAGTTGCCCTGGATCACACAGCCAAGTGTCCATTGTGTGCATGTGCTTTGCTTGACTGTGTTTATTTGTTACAAGGTTATTGTTGCTTTTCTTTCATTTGGTTTTTGATTGGGGAGATTTGAGGGACAGAGAGGGAGAGTTATCAATAATGAAGCCAAGAAAAGGAAAGTCATCAAAACATTATTTTTAAATACACAAAAGATAACAGAAGGAAGTTAAGCAGGTGGCTTAGAAAAGCAGGATAATTTTTAAATTAATGTGTGGAATTTATTATATCCTTTTTCTTAAATTAGTACTATAAAATAGAGATTTACAGTTTCAAATTCAATATTCTTTTGCATTTTGCTGTGAAAGACTTTTTATGTTGTTTAAGTATATAATTAAAATATAGAGTAATAATAATGAATATATTTACACATATAAATTTAAAGTTTGCAACATACTTTACAAGTTATTTCATTTTATCCTGACAACATTGGGAGTTAGGTACTATTATCCCTACTTTGTTGATGAGGAAAAGAAAAATTAATAGATTTGTCCAGTTTTACACAGTTTCTAAGGAAAGATTAGGACTTAGTTCTTCCTGATGCTAAGCCTGGCCTTCTGTTCTAGAACTTTATGAATATACTAAATGGCAGCCTAAAAATAGAAGGAAAGTAATCACTTAGCGAAGGTACTAGCAGTTGGGTGGGCCAGGAAAGGCCTCCTATAAAAATGGTATTCATTGAATCTTGAATGAACCCAGGTAATTTGATAAGTAGAGCATTCCACTCATGGGAGATAGATAGTACAAAGCCAAGGAGATGGGGAGTTGAATGTTATTTATAAGAACAGCAAGCTGGACAATGTAGTATAAAAGTACAGTGAGTGGAGGGTTATAAACTTAGAAATGTTTTAAAGATCTTTAAATAACAGAAAAGATTACATTTGATCTTAAAGGTAATAGGGAGTTTTATGGTATTAGACTGACATGGTCAGATTTACATGTTGAGGATGCCACTTTGGCAACTGAGGGGAGGATGGCTTGGAGTGGGGAAAAACATGAGGAAGTAAGATGATTTTAGGGTTATTATAATACTCTAGGCAAAAGTAAATGATGGTTTGTGCTAAGGTGGAAGTTGTATGAGTGGAGACATATACAAGAGAGGTTTTAGAGACACAGATGACCCTCAAATACGAATATTTGTACCTAAATCATCTGCTGGCCTCCACTTTCATATTTGCAGCTGCTTATTGGTCGTTTCTAGCTACAGATCATGTTACACTACTGCTGTTCTTTTGTATATAAGACATTTCACTCTGCTTCAGTTCATGTAGGTCTTTCCAGGTTTTTCTGATAGTATGCTGTTCATTATAACCTTTATATAGTACCTTAAATTTGACAAAAAAATTTTCTTCACAATAGCCCAGAGAAGTATATACCATACATTTTGCCATTATAATCGAACATCATAACTATTTTCCTCCATCCTTTTCCCTTCCCATGATATTTACTCTATTTTCTATCTTCTTTTACCCTATTCCTCCTCAAAAGTGTTTTGTTTCTGACTGCCCCCTCCCCTGATTTACCCTCCCTTCTTTTACCCCTCCCTCCTTATCCTCTTCCCCTCCTACTTTCCTATAAGGTTAGATAGATTACTCCTCCCAATTAGGTGTGTATGTTATTGCTTCCTTGAGCCAACTCTGATGAGATTAAGGTCTTTGAGCTAATTCTGTGTTCTAAATTTTCTTCCACCCTACGAAATCTAGGAATTCAATATAATTCATACATGTGCAGTTATGCATACCATCTTCACCTTCCTCAAGTGTTTTGCTTTTTACTGCTCCTTCCCCCAATCTGCCCTTCCTTCCTTCACCTCTTCTTCCCCCCCCCCATGCCCTTATCTCCTTTCCCTCCCACTTTCCCTCAGGGCAAAATATATTACTATATTACCACTTGAATATGTATGTTATTCCCTCTTTGAGCCAATTCTGATGATAGTAAGATTCACTCACTCCCCTACTTTATATATTTTATATAGTATTTGGGATTAATTGTACTTTAAAGGTTTTATAGAATTTGCTTATGAATCCATCTGGTTCTGGGGATTTTTTCATAGGAATTTCACTGATGGCTTGTTCAATTTCTTTTTCTAAGATAGGATTTTTAAATATTCTATTTCTTCAGTTAATCTGAGTAATTTATATTTATGTAAATATTCATCAATTTATTTAGATAGTCAAATTTATTTGCATATAATTGGCCAGATAGCTCCTAACAACTGTCTTAATTTCCTGTTCATTGGCTGAGTTCAACTCTTTCATTTTTGATACTAGCAATTTGGTTTTCTTCCTTCCTTTTGTGATCAAATCCACCCACCAATGGTTTATCTAATTTATTAGTATGTTTTCATAAAACCAGCTTCTATTTTTATTTGTTAGTTCAGTGGTTTTCTACTTTCAATTTCATTTATCTCCCCTTTGATTTTGAGGATTTCCAATTTGGTGTTTAATTGGGGATTTTAAATTTGATCATTTTTTTGTTTTCATAGTTCCATGCACATTTCATTAATCTGCAAATTCTGTATTTAATTGAAGTAAGCAATTAGAGGTATAAATTTCCCCCTACATATCACTTTGGTTGCATCCCATAAATTTGAATATGTTGTCTCATTGTTGTCATTTTCTTTAATGAAATTACTGATTGTTTCTATAACTTATTCTTTGACCCACTTATTTTTAGGATTAAATTATTTAATTTCCATTTAACTTTTAATCTCTTTTTCCATTTTCCACTATTGAATGTAATTTTTATAGCATTATGATCTGAAGAGAATGTGTTTACCATTTCTATATTTCTGCATTTGGTTTTAAGGATTTTAGGTCATAATACATGGTGAATTTTTGTGTAGGTGCCATGTATTACTGAGAAAAAGATATATTCCTTTCTGTCCCCATTCAGTTTTCTACAGAGATCTATCATAGCTGTCTTTCCAAGAATTTTATTCACTTTCTCAACTTCTTTCTTGTTTATTTTTGGTTAGATTTATCCAGTTCTGAGAAGGGAATATCAAAGTCCCCTACTAGTATATTTTTATTATCTATTTCCTCCTGTATTTCATTCAACTTCTCCTTCAAAAATTTAGATGCATATATGTTAAGTATGAATATGACTTCATTGTCTATGGTACCTTTCAGCAAGATATAGTTTCCTTCTTTATCTCTTTTAATTCGATCTATTTTTGTTTTTGCTTTGTTTAAAATCATGATAGCTACCCCTGCTTTCTTTTCTTCAGCTAAAGCAAAATATATTCTGTTCCAGCCCCTTACATTTAGCCTGTGTGTATCTCTCTGATTCAAATGCATTTCTTATAAATAACATATTGCAGGATTTTGGTTTTTAATCCATTCTCCTATCTGTTTCCATTTAATGGGCAAATTCATTCCATTCATGTTTATAGTCATGATAACTATTTTCCTCCATGCTATTTTTCATTTTTTTTATTCCCCTCTCTCTTTTATCCCTCCTACCCATTCCTTCTTGCTAGTATTTTACTTCTGATCAATACCTTTCCCAATATCTCCTCCTTTTTATCAGTCTCCCTTTCACCCTTCTATTATCCGTGTCCCCTTTTTTATTTCCTTATATGGTAAGACATATTTCTGTATCCAACTGAGTGTGTATGTTATTCCCTCTATGAGCCAATTTTGATGAAAGTAAGGTTTAAGCTTTACCCACCAACAACCCCCATCTTCCCCTCCATTATAATAGCTTTTTAGCAGCTCTTTTATGTGGGATAATTTACCCCAATCTATCTCACCTTTTCTTCCAGTGCAATTTCTTTCTCACCCCTTTATTTTGTTTCTTTGGGTATTAATTCATCAATGTCATGTTATATACACACCCTCTCTCTACATAAACTCTTTCCAATTACTCTTATAAGTAATAAAGTTGTTGATTTACAAATATCATCTTCCCATATAGAAATATAAACAATCTAACTTTATTAAATTTACCTTTTTATGTTTCCCTTGAGTCTTAGATTTGGAGGTCAATTTTTTTTTTTATTCAGCTCTGGTGTTTTAATAAGAAATGCTGGAAAATCTTCTATTTCATTAAATATCCATTATTCCTCTGAAAGATTATATTCAGTTTTGCTGGGTAAGTAGTTCTTGGTTGTAAACCTAACTCTTTTGCTCTAGTCCTTTAATGTAGAAGCTGCCAAATCTTGTGTAATCCTGATTGTAGCTCCAGGATATTTGAATTGCTTCTTTCTGACTGTTCCATCAATATTTTCTCCTTGATCTATGAGTTCTGGGATCTGAATTATATTCCTGGGATTTTTCATTTTCAGATATCTTTCAGGTGGTGATTGGTGGATTCTTTCCATTTCTTTTTTTTGTTTGTTTGGTTTTTTTGGGGTTTTTTTTTTTTTTTTTTGCAGGGCAATGAGGGTTAAGTGACTTGCCCAGGGTCACACAGCTAGTAAGTGTCAAGTGTCTGAGGCCGGATTTGAACTCAGGTACTCCTGAATCCAGGGCCAGTGCTCTATCCACTGCTCCATCTAGCTGCCCTGATTCTTTCCATTTCTATTTTACACTCTGGTTCTAACATATATGGGTAGTTTTCTTTGATAATTCCTTGAAAGATATTTTCCAGACTTTTTAAAGTAATGGCTTTCAGCTAGTCCAATAATTCTTATATTATCTCTCCTGGATCTATTTTCTAGGTCACTTTTTTTTTTCCAGTTCTTAGTTTGTTGATTTTCTAGCTTTTTAAAAAAGTTAGTTACAAGTGTAATTAATTGACATGTTTTACTCTCTTTTTGATGAAAGTATTTAAAGACATACATTTTCTTTTAAGGATTGCTTTAACTGTATCTGAAAAAAAAGTTGGTATGTTGTCTCATTGTAGTAGTTCTCTTTAATGAAATAATTGTTTTTATGATTTGTTCTTTAAACTATACTATTAATTACTTGGCTAATTTACAAAAATTCTGATTTTATTTTAAAGATATAAAAATGTCTAAGAAAAATTGATAAGGAACCTATATGCAATGAAAAAAATTAGCTACCTTTGTTAATATATTAATAAAAAATGTTAACAAACTCATTTCATTGTATCAAATAGAGAAAAGATTGAACCCCAAAATCCTATTAAGTTGGAGGTATGGATATATTTTTTAAAAGTATTCTCTAGTTTCACAAAATGAGATGGAACCTTATTCCTGTCATAAGATCTTATTTATTTAAACTTAGTTTTCTGCTATAGCTGATATATACATACATACATACACAAAAATAATGATTGAAATTAGTAGTTTAAAAAGCATTACAAATAGCAATAAGTTACTCTGAGGAAATTTGACCTGACTAAACAAACCAAGTAGTTTAATTAATACCATTACTATTTATGGCTTATATGCTCTATAAAAGTGATTCTCAGACTCTTTGATCTTAGGACCCTGTTATACTTTTTTTTGTTTTTTGGTGGAGAAATGAGGGTTAAGTGACTTGCCCAAGGTCACACAGCTAGTAAGTGTCAAGTGTATGAGGCAGGATTGGAATTCAGGTCCTCCTGAATATAGGGCCCATGATTTATCCACTGTGCCACCTAGCTGCTCCTCCCTGTTATACTTTTAAAAATTATTGAGAATTTCCTTCTAAGATCTTTTATTTATGTTGGTTATATCTATCAATATTTATCATATTAAAACTATAACATCAAGGGGAGTTAGGTGGCACAGTGGATAAAGCACTGGCCCCAGACTCAGGAGGACACACACAGACACTTGACACTTAATAGCTGTGTGACCTTGGGCAAGTCACTTAACCCCCATTGCTCCGGAAGAAGAAAAAAAAAGAAAGAAAAGAAAGGATACATACCTGCTTTGGTCCAGGCAATTATAGGAGATGGGTTACCATCAGCTTCACAAGGAAATTCTACAGTATGTCCTTCTAGCACTGTTTCATCTGTGGGAATTACTGTAAACTGTGGAGGAGCTGAACAAGAAAGGAGAAATAATATACAAGAGAGCTTCAATGAGCCATCTCATCTCCAGGTTATCATCTGTTATTGTTGCGTGTTTTTTTAAATTACTAAGTGGAAAAAATTTCCAGTCATGCTAGACAATAATTCAAAATAAACAGTTGAAAAAAAATGAATGCATGGCTGTGCTGATATAGATTCAAATAGAAATAACAACAACTACATACAAACATACATATGTATCTTTGCAAAGAACTTTTCTGCATGATCTAATTTGTACTTCATTACACGATTATCATCCCGAGTAATCACGTGCTATTTAGTTCAAATTGCTATGCCCACATACTCATAATTTTTGTTCATTACAACCTACTGAAAACCCTATTTAAACATGCAACATACATTTTCAAAAATTAAACAGTATGGGGGCAGCTGGGTGGCGCAGTGGTTAAAGCACTGGCCCTGGATTGAAGAGGGCCTGAGTTCAAATCTGGCCTCAGACACTTGACACTTACTAGCTTTGTGACCCTGGGCATGTCACTTAACCCCCGTTGCCCAGCAAAAAATAATAATAATAATTAAACAGTACTTTGTGTTTTTTTTTCTTCTTTAACAAAGAGCAAAAAAGGATGCAGCAATAACTAGGCCCAGGATCCATTTAAAATAAGACATTTCATACTATCAGGCAAATAATAGCCACTTCAAAAGGACACCAAAATAACTATTTGAAAGATGGATATAATAGTAGCCAATAATCTAGATGTTTCCAAATATCCAAGTATCAGGGATTCTGTTACTAAGTTAGACAACCAACAGAATTTCCATTTTTTACCTTGTTTGCTTGACAGTGTCTACATGTAGATGGTGAACTGAGGGGAATATGCTACAGAAACAATGCTAAAAACAACTGAGATAGTCATCAGTTCAATAACAATCTTTACATTTAATATTATGGGAGAAATTATAATAGCAGTTAACATGTATTTATTACAGTTTACAGAGTTGTAAATGAAATATATATGTATATGCTCACATACACATATATTTATACAAACTTGTGTTTATACAGATATTTATATACATATTTATATATGCAAAATGTATGCATGTGTGCATATGTGTGCATGTGTGTGTGTGTATATATATATGTGTATATAACAATATACATATTGTATATACAATAACCCTGTGAGGGGGTGCTTTTTATACTTGTATTTTACAGATGTGTAAACTGAGGATAAACATTATAGAGTGACTTGCCTAGAATCAAACAGCTAATATGTCTGAAATTAGATTTGAACATCAGTCTTCATTACTCCACCTCCAGTACTCTATCCACTCTGCCAAACAGTTGTGGTTCATGTCTCTATTTTAAATTGGGAATATGACTGCAGAATTGAAAACATCGAATGGGGCTGATAATGCTATCCAGGAAATTTTGTTCTCTGAATTTCTAGTTTAATAGTTTAATTGAAATGACAAGATGAATTTCCTCTCAGTCTTGTTAGATATCAGGTCTTCTTTCCCCTAAGACTAAAATCACATCATGACAGGTTATATTCTAATTGATATGTATATTCTGTGGTATAATGAAGAGTAGATTTGAAGTCAGAAGACCTGGGTTCACATTCCAGCTCTGTTACATAAGACTTCTACAACCCTGCGTATATCACTTTAAGCTTTCTAAGCCTGGGTTAGGAAGTTAGGAAGCTGGAAAAAAAATAAGTCATCCCTAAGGTCCCATCCAGTGCTAATTCCTGTGTAAAGGTTGAAGTCTTTTAATATCTTCGTTAAATCAAAATTTCATTACTCATGGTGTACACAGAACTCCTTTCCTGCAAATTCTACAAAATGACATGGATTATTAAAAGCCTTTTGGATTATTTGCCAGATATTTGTGATAATAATTAGAATATTTTACATCTGAAAGGAGCTTCTGAGAGTTTTTTTTAAAGTTCCTCATTTTGCAAATGAGGAAAAGTAAGGTCAAGAGAAGTTAAATAACTTTGTCAAAATCACATAGCTAGTTAGTAACGGTCTAGGCCATTCTTCCCCTAGTTCAATGTTATCTTTCCTCAAAAAAAAAGTTTCCCAACAATTCTTTCTTATTTGAAGGTCTATCTATAAAAAGGGTACCTTGTTGCACTAAAAAAGATTAATAAGCAGTTATAGTAAATATAGTAATACACATAGTAAATTAAAATAGTAATACAAAGACAGTTCATGTCCACAAAATATATAAATAAAATGCAATAACAGCCCATGTTATTTGTAGTTATCTAGACTTATATTACCCAGAGACTAAAACCCTTGAAAAGAACCTTGGAGTCAAAAGACCTGGGTCATTAGCTCATTAGCTGCATGGCCATGGGCTCAATCTTGATGAACTTCAGTTTTCTTTTCTGTAAAATGGGGATATCTGCCCCATCTACCTCAGAAAGTTGATTTACATATCAGAGAATAGGATCTATGTGAATATATTTTGTAAATTGCTAAGAGCTCTACAAGTGACAGCCAGGAAAAAAAAAATTAAAACCATGTGTTCAAATAAGCAAATGAAAACAAAAATTCAGGATTAAAACCATGGCATCTGAACGACCTTTAAAAATAGCACAATGCTTTTAAAAATAGAAAACAGGCTTACTGTTACACTGTTTTACTCATATTTTTATCATTTAAATTCAATTTTCTTCCATTATTTTATTATACATGACTGTAAGAAGGATGATAGCAAGGACCACGTCTTGCCTAACTTTTAATCTCAACATACAATACTCTGTAGAGAACCACTTAATAAATGGCTATTGACTGATTCAGTTAATGACTAAGTTGTAGTTCATAACCAAGTCATTAACAGCAGATCATCTTACACTATTGCTGTTATTTTGTATACAGTACATTTCACTCTGTATCAGCTCATGTAAGTCTTTCCAGGTTTTACTGATAGCTCATCATTTTTTTTTTGTTTCTGATAAAGTAACTAAAAAAAATATGTTTCAATCTGTATTCAAATAGCATCAGTTCTCTCTCTGTAGATGGATTGCATTTTTCATAAGACCTTCAGAGTTGTCTTTGGTCATTGCATCGCTGAAAATAACTGAGTCATTCACAGCAGTTCATCTCATATATATTTCATATATTTTGTATACAGTAGATTTCACTTTGTGTCAGCTCATGCAGGTCCCTCCAGATCTTTCTGATAGTCTCAAATTTTCCTTCACAATAGTCCAGCAAAATAAGTGTCATGTGTTTTGCCATCATCATCATCAATCATCATTCATTAATTCTTATTATCATTCTCAGTCAATCCTTATCATTGTCAATCAATCATCAGCTTCTTCATTCAATCTTCCTCCTCATCAATCAGTCCTCACCATCAATTAATCCTCATTGATCAATACTCATTTTCTTCCAATCATCAATCCATCAATCCATCAATCCATCATCATCACCATCAGTCACCATCACCATCTTACATTACTCTTGCCTCTGCTTCAAAATTTTTTCACAATTACTATTGTTAACCGTTTCCTTACCTCCTATTTCCTTCCCATTATATTTATTTCTATCTTCTTTTACTCTATTCCTCCTCAAAAGTGTTTTGCTTCTGGCTGCCCCTTCCCCTGCTACCT
Organism: Dromiciops gliroides; assembly: GCF_019393635.1. NCBI lineage: Eukaryota > Metazoa > Chordata > Mammalia > Microbiotheria > Microbiotheriidae > Dromiciops > Dromiciops gliroides. The sequence goes on from NC_057861.1 coordinate 259,418,322, forward strand.
CCCTCACTAAATGTGAGTTCCTTGTCCAATAACCAAAAAATGTGCATACTCCTATAGAAATTTTATTATTTTCATCACTATGCATGTACCCAGATGACAGAAAGACATTGCAACTAAATGATGATAAATTTTTAGTTTAAGAAGCAAATAAGGAATTTGAAAGGTTAGGTTTTATTATGTATCCAAAGACAACAACAAACATTATGGCATGCCACCATTATAATGGACTGATATTTCTTACTATTAACATTTGACCAGATATTTAGAAGTAAATCAAGGTAGTTACCTCGAATATTTAAAATATGGATGAACTGCTCTAAAGGAAAATAGTAGGTATATGTTCTTATAATAAAGATGATTCCCCAAAAAAGGACAATCCAGTGAAGAATCATTTTAGATTATGTCTAACATACATACTATATTGTTAGAATGCTGGAGGATTGGTATTTTAATAATGAAAATACTGAAAAGACACAGACATAAAATTTGTTTGCTAGTAGGCCACACAAATTAGAATTTAGAAATTAGGTTAATTCATTGGACCAGATATCAAAGAACTACAGAAACTGATCACACTAGGAATGCTGAAAGCACAGTCATTATTTTATGAAGTTGCCTAAAATGAGCTATTTTCACTGGGGAGTCAAAGTTATTATGTGCTTATATCTACTGCATAAAGTGTTTTGTTATTTTACTAAAATCAATCAAGAGTGGGCCCTTCCAGCTATTCATTCCTGGGATGCCTAGTAAAAAAAAGAGTTTTGATTTACAGCATTAATTACTGTATGCCTTATAAACTAAGTGCCTGCCTTGCACGTTGATTTACGTTGCTCACTGGGGGACTTGTTTTCCATTTTTATTTATCATTTCCCTCTGCCAATTGAGAGGGGAGTCTGTGTGCCTTTAATTGTGATCTCGGAATAAATGGACATTAAAGATCTAGAACAAATTGAAATAACACTGGTTAATAGGGCAATAAAGAGTACCATCTTTAAAAATACAGTCTACCTCAATATACAAATGATAGAAATCCCCTTTTTGTAAATTGGTTGGATGGTTTAACAAGCCCATTTAAGTAGAATTAAAAAAAAAACACAATACCTCAAATACAATACAAGAATTCTACAAGAATAAGCAGATGGTGATTTCCATTGCAAATCATATAGCTCAAAGGAAAACACTTTTGTATTGTCATGTAACAATAATAATAATAACAACAACAATATATATCTAATATATGATCTCACTTGAAATTCACAACAGCTTTTTTGAAGTAGGCAGGGAGGGTAGTATTATCTCATTTACTTCTGTCTATATTATAAGATTCATATGATTTCAATTGCCTTGTCCCTTCACTCGGGATTTGTAGGAATGGATTGTATAATCCCTATAATATAATATAATCAAGGATTATTCTCTAGAACAGATACATAAACCATTTCAGAACTGATTATAACGACAGAGCACATAAGGCCAACCAAATAGAAAGGCTATGAGCCAAGCTCATATGGCTACTTGCCAAAATAAAAAAGTTGGTTGTTGTGAAATAAAGAGAATGCTAGGGAAAAAGGGGGGGAAGAGGGGTTGTAATACAGGTAATACATTTCCAATCAAACAAATTACACAGAGTCATAAATAAAGGTGTCAATAAAATGTAAATTTGTGCAACTCAGTAAAATCATTTCAAGAAAGAAGGCCCAACACAGTTTGAAAGTTCAAAAAATACCCCTGCCTCTTTACCATTATTTCTATTTAGAAGCTTTTTTGTTTGAGAGGTAGCACGGTATAGTGAAAAGTTTATCAGACTTGTAGTCAGACAACCTAAATATGCCATGTCCTCACTTTGGGGACTTGGGTAAGATACTTGGCTTCTCTGATCTTCAGTTCCTCATCTGTACAATAGAGATAAAACTTGGTGTATCTTCCTCACTGGACTCTTGTAAGGATCAAATGTGCTTTTGAAGTGTTTGTCCAGGTTGAGGGGCACGGAGGAGGAACAGAATATGCTTAGAGTTACATTCCTATTTATAGTGACCATGTGACTTGCTCCTGGCTATGTGGTGGGCTCTGAATTTGAGAATGAGGTGGTAAAACCTGAATAGTCATGCCACTCCCCCTTCCCTTTACAACTGCAGTAGGGTAGGGTACTGAACCTAAGGGTAACTGGAATTGTTAAGGATGACTCTGAATATCCTCCACAAGGGGGATGGAGAGTGAGAAGGGTAGTGTTACATAAAAATGCTATAAAAATATGTGTTATTATTATTGTCCACTTTATTTTCTTCCACAATTCAAAACAATAGTCATTATTTGGAAATGTTCATGTTTTGTGATATTTTAATTATTTTAGGTCTCAATAATTGTTTTTCCCCTAATACTGTACTTTGAGAGACTGCATGGTATAATTGATTTTAATAATATTTTATTTTGGACCAGTTACATGTAAAAACAATTGTTAAAATTATTATTTTTTTATTTTTAGCTCCAAATTTTCTACCTCTCTCCATCCCTCCCTCCCTCCCTCCCCACTCCCTTCCCTAAGATGGTAAGCAATTTGAGATGGGTTATGCATGTGTAATCATGCAGAACATATTTTTGTTTAGTCATGTTGTGAACGATAACACAAAAGAAAAGAAAAAAATATATATATGTATAACTGAGAAAAAGTACTGGGTTTGGTATTAGTATTATCTGAATTCAGATCCTGCTTCAGACACTTATTACTGAGGGCATAGCCTCTTCTATAGGCAGGAACATCTCTCTGTTTCATTTCTATCCTCTGTGAAATAGGGATAATAAATAATACCTGTGATCTTGCCTATTATAAGATTCAAATGAGATGATGAATAAAAAACACTCTGTAGACTTAATAATTATTAGTGTCTGGCACATAGTAGGTGTGCTTGATATTTATTAATAGCTTCATTATCACCCATAAAATGAAACTACATATCTCTTTACATTAAAGGATTTTTCTTCATTCAAAAGAGAAAAGAGACAGTCTGCAATAGAAGAAACAATGCTGGAATTGGAGTCAGGAAAGACCTGTACTCAAATCCCACTGGAAAGAGGTCACTTGCTTTCTTTGGTAGCGTCTTTTCATCATAAAGCACACTAAAACATCTTGTGGGGGCAGCTAGGTGGCACGTGGATAAAGCACTAACTCTGGATTCAGGAGGAACTGAGTTCAAAGCCAGCCTTAGACATTTGACACTTACTAGCTGTAAGGGCAAGTCACTTAACCCTCCATGTCCCACAAAACAAACAAACAAAAAAATATTGTGCAAATGTCAGTTATGCAAAAGTCAAAAGGCAATAATGAAAAATAAAGCAAAATTTCTAATACTTTACTTCCATCATATGTGATAGTCATTTCAAAGAAGCAAACAAACCCTAAATACAGTTCTGCAACTCCCCCACTATTCCTAGAAATCTAGAGGGGACAGGGCAGTTGAAATCATATATAGCTTATCAATGGGCATAAATAAATAAGATAAAAGTACCTTTCTGCTTACTTTAAACAACTGTGAAATTCAAATGAGATTTTATATACATATACATATACATATAAATATGCATACACATACACACACACATATATATAGTAACGATTGGAATGACGCCACCTGCTGGAGACTTACTGTAGGAAAGCTCCAACATGAGGATAGGGCCTCTGAGGGCAGGACCATGCAGTTTTTCTCAGGTGTCAGGAAGTGACCTTGGCTTGTGGGAGGAAGAAGGGGGAGGCTGGTGCTCTGACTTGCTCTCTTTCGTGTGGACTCTGGCAGAGAGCAGAGCTAGGAATGCTCTCTCCCTTTAATAGATAGATGAATCTAGGCCTTTCTCTTTCTCTTCACCAAATTCTTATTCTCCTTAATAAACGCTTGAAAGTCTAACTCTTGCTAAAGCTTATAATTTATTGGTGACCACTCATTAGATTTTAGACAGACTAGCTAGAATTTTAGCCCCTTACAATATATACACACATATGTGTGTGTGCACGTGTGTGTGTAGATATGTGAGTATATATGTGCCTGTGAGTGTGTGTATATACATATACATACATACATACATACATACATACACACACACACACACACACACACACATATATATATATGGACTAGGCAAATTGTAAAGTGCCAGATATGTGTTTATTATTATTATTATTATTGTAACAGCTGTATCAGTTATAAGCACTGATGAATGTTTTAACATGATAAAGATTATGTCAATATGCCAAGGGACTGAGATTTCATTAGAGTGAGAACTCCCAGATCATGAGCTATCTATAACTGATAATCTGAGGCTCCAAATAAAACAAGTAATTTGCTTGTAGTTATGATGAACTAATACATGCCTGAAGCAAGATTTGTGCCCAGGTCTTCCTAAATCTATTGCTCTAATCATTATGCTATGATTTCTTACATACAATATAGATTATGTATGGAAAAATCTACTGTATCAAAGTAATCTAGAAAATAAAACTATTTCCTTCAACCCCTATTCATTTTAAATTAATTCTATTTTCACTCAAACTGGATTCTGGGATTTAGTGAATAACACTTAATAGTAATAACAATATAAATGTAAATAGTAATAATAATAGTAACACATCAGAGGTAGAAGTGACCCCAGAGACTGTCTAGTGCAAATAAGGATCTGAATGTCTAAATAAAATTCTTGTCTACTTCTTACTCAAGAACTGACCATCCAGCCAATGCTTAAATACCTCTAATGATATGGAGTCTCCTATCTCCTCCAAAAGCTCTAATTGTTAGATTTTCCTTAATATTGAGTTTAGGGGCAGCTAGGTGGTGCAGTGGATAAAGCACTGGCCTTGGATTCAGGAGGACCTGAGTTCAAATCCAGCCTCAGACACTTGACACTTACTAGCTCTGTGACCTTGGCCAAGTCACTTTACCCTCATTGCCCCACAAAAATTAAAAAAAAAAAAGAACATTGAGTTCACATCTGATTGTCCAATTTCCACTCCTTCCTCTAATTCTTGCTTTCCATATGCAAGGGGAAGCAGAATAGGTAAAGCAGTATGACTTAGTATAAAGAATTCTGAATTTGGAGTCATATGGCCTGAATCTACAACTTACCACCTGTATGACCATGGAGGAATCACTTAACCTTCTTTAGGCCTGAGTTTCTTCATCTATAAAATAAGGGGATTTGACTTGTCCTTTCAACCTTTAGAGTAATGATTCTCTGTTAAACATTTTTATTTTGAGAATCACATCCAGGCTATTTTTTAAAACCTTCTGCTCTACATACCTTGCACAATAATAGCTGCTGTTGACTGAATAGATCCTTGTTGATTACTGGCATGGCAGGTAAACTGACCATGGTCTTGCAATGTGATGTTCTGAATAAACAATCCTCCAGAAGTGATGATATATCTGGATTCATCAAGAGCCTCTGCTTTGCCCCTGGTCCAAACAATATGAGGCTGGGGATGGCCTGTAGCCATGCATTCCAAAGTTGCACTGGTGCCAATGAGAACCTCTGTGTCATGAGGCTGGATTACAAAACTGGGTTTAGCTGTGGGCAAAAGAGAGAAAGAAGATAACATCAGTAAGCACATGGTAAGAAGGTAGTTTCATGCATTCATTCTGTAGTTTTGAACCATTTAAGTATATCAAATTCAAAATTCATTTAAACTCATTAGTGCTAATCAGGATAAATATCCCGAGTACCAAAATAATTGTCAATCAACAAGCATGAGTTTAAAGAAGAGATCTTCTTTTAGCTGAATGTCCCCACAATCCTTGGACAACATTTTTTTTCTTTCTGAGGAGCTCCAAACACTTCAAAAATATCTGTGATGGTAGCTACATTTTTATAATACCACCTACTCAAGATGAGATTCATGCTTTGGGTAAAGATTGGACTCAGTAACCTCTGTGTTCTCTTCCAACTCTTAAATTGTATAATTCAAAGATCTTACAACTGGATAAAGCTTATCTAGGAATGGATTCTTAAGGCAAGAATTTCCAATATAGTGAATAATTGGCATTATATCACCAGGAGCTACAAATTGTATAGAGAGATCTCTGTCTCTATGAGATAGGTATCTGGTGTAGCACCTACATAATCTTCTTCCTCCTTTACCAATCCCATGAACAAGCATAGGATTTCTCATATATAAATTATTTTTGTAATACTATTTTATTTTATGCATTTAAAATATTATTCTAAGAATGGCTTCATAGTTTTCACCAGACACTCAAAATCCCCATGATTCCAAAAAAAATGTTAACAATGCTTGTCCTAAAATGATCTTTTTTTTTAAGTATTGCACTAGAAAACTGAAGTATATTTCTACATTTAATCAAGTACCCTTCTATAAAGGACAAATTTTGACCCATCAAGCAATATTACATATATATATATATATATTTGCAGGGCAATGGGGGTTAAGTGACTTGCCTAGGGTCACACAGCTAGCAAGTGTTAAGTGTCAGAG